>NC_054546.1:8138061-8438061 GCF_017654505.1 Polyodon spathula | reverse complement strand
TCTCTCTAGGTGGCCTGGAATCGATGGGGCTGCTAAAGCATGGACAGCACTCCACTCTCTCCAGGCAAGGCTCCTGGAGTAAGCCACGTTTTGACAACCACCTGAAGTTCAGGGGGAACAGTGCACTTAATGACCTGAAGGCCCTCCCCTTTCTCTTGGAGAATTCTGTTGCATACCACAAGGGTTCAACACAAACAAAATTGCAGGAGGGAAAAAGGGACCCTGGAAACTCTGCTCCAGTTGATCTCAAGATCCCCCAGGTTCGAGGCATGGACCTGTCCTGGGACTCTCACGCCTCAGACCTGTACGGCTATGGGTCGCTGGTGGTGAGTCCTCATTCTGAAAGCGCACTCAGCAAGAAGCTACGGGCCATTCTCCCCAAACAGAACCGGAGAACAGGCTGCGGTATTGAGAGGGGTTCTGACTTCTGGGGTTCAGATGCAGAACAGTCAACTTCTGGACAACAGTACCCAACTTCTGATACTGAGGGAGACCCCAATTCAAAGCAGCCAAGGAAGAAACGGGGGCGCTACCGGCAGTATAATAGCGAGATCCTGGAGGAGGCCATCTCGGTAGTGATGAACGGAAAGATGAGTGTGTCAAAGGCACAAAACATATACGGGATCCCCCACAGTACACTGGAGTACAAAGTGAAAGAGAGGCTGGGAACACTGAAAAACCCTCCAAAGAAAAAAATGAAACTCTCCAGTATGGAGGGGCAGGAGTCGGATCCTTCGCTCCGGGGTGAAGGGTCGCAGGGGGCTAGGGATTCAAAAGACGAGTAAAGAAATTGGGTGGGGCTTCAGTAGAGTGCCAGTTTACTTTGCAGTATCTGGGTGAGCACAAACGCAAGAATTAAGTGAAACTTTTTGAAAAAACTATTTGCTCACTTTACAGTAATTCTTTAACGCTGTAGCAAGCATTTGGTTTCTGAAACCGTGTTACCTGATACCTTTTTAAATTGTAGCTTTGAGTGAGTATCCCTCCCCCTCCTCCCAAGCAAGCTTGAACAGGACTTTACTGTGGCTTGATTAGACACAGATTAGACCAATTTGTGGATCAAGCTGGATGGTTCCAGTCTACTTCTGATGACCAGATATGAATCTCTTTCTATCCTGCACCCCCCCCCCCCCCCCCCCAAAAAAAAAAAATGATATAATGATCAATGGGTGAACCTTTTAGCCTCCTGTTTTAAATAAGTGAAGGATCACTTACCTATCTTTTTGGATCTGCTCCTTAAAACCACTACTAGTAAGGCCACCTAGTTGTAAGCAGACCCGTTATTGAACTTTGCTTTTCAAATCAACATCACTTTTTTTCTGTCTTTAAGACAAAAGCAGTTTGCAGTTCTGTTTTGCTCTTGCTTTTATTTGCACTACACGTTTTCTGTATCCTTTTTTTTTATTTTTTATTTATTTTGCTCTTAACTTGAGCTGGATGACCCTGTCAGACCTCTCTTTGTTGCTGTTTCTGCACTACATTTTTCCTGGTGAATATTTTTTTGTTTTTTCCATTTTCTGCCGGTGAAATCATTTGGCTGACACGTGCTATTTTGTGGGGGCTGTTAAGTTAGGGGAAATAACTATTGCTCTTACTATAATTATTGGTAGTGATAAATGCCTGCCTGTCATTTCAACTGACATTTCCTTTTAAGCATAAAGTAACAGATTCATATGTATATACATATTTTGTATACGGGGGGTGGCGGGGTCTCATGTCTATGAACTTCTGAAAAGCACTTTTTAAAAGGGGGAGGGTAACGGATAAGCTTTAGTGACTGATTTTTAAAAGAATGAAAATTCTGAAGGTTAAAGCTTGGATCCAAACATGGATCCAACCTAGGTTTTTATTTTTTATATATATATATATATATATATATATATATATATATATATATATATATATATATATATATATATAATATATATATATATATATATATAATATATAAATAATTACCTCTAGCATACACTGGTCGATGTCAGATGGCCAAACTTGGTGATCGGTTTTAATTCTCTCCCCACCATATCTGAAAAGAACGGGAGATTCTATCAGATGTATATGCGTTGGCTTAGCCCCTGATAACTTATTAAATAGGCAGATATGGGACCCCAGTCAAAAGCGGGGAAAGCCCTACAGTGGAACTTTCTGGAAGCCACGTTTTGGTTTTCAGGAAAAAAAAAAAGAAAAAGCAGTTTTAAGATCATACCGTTCACTTTTATACTGCAATTAGCACTTACTCGGTTCTGATCGCACTTCCTTCAACTTTGCCTGGTCTGAAATGACGAAACACAGCTAGCTGTCAAGCAAATCTCTTCAGGTATTCACTTTTGAGAACTTCTCAACCACAGTACTTCTGCTGCCAGGGAATGTGTTTAGCAGTTGTCCAGAGCCCATGTTATCTCCCTTTTTTTTTTTTTTTTTTTTTTGTATTTTAAGAGCTTTCAGTAGCAGATCCTTAAGATTTGTATCCAAAGTTTACACAAACACGTACATAAATGCAAACCTTCACATATACTCTCCTTATAATACAAGCATTAAATAAAGGATATATAAAGATTTACTGTATGACTCCATACACTAACACACTCACGTATGCCTACACAATATGCTGTATGCTACACTATTTGTCTGTATGTTTTACTTATGTTTTTTTTTACTATCCAATGGCCACCTCTGGCATTGAAGTTTTTTTTAAATTGCACCCTGGCTGTGGGATACCAAAATACTAATAAAGTAATATGCAGTAACTCTGTACCATATTCCAGATTTGAAGGCCTGTAGATTTGCAGTCCAGGGGTGCAGCATGTGTGCATTAAATGCCTAACACACTTTTAATAGCACAAAGTATTTATTTAAATCGTATAACTTTAGTTATGTCTTTTTAGATCTTTTGAAATGCGATACCTTTTTTTAATTGCTGTATTTGACCTAACTTGATTACACGAAATTAGCAAAAGCAAGTACTCATTGTGCTTGCTTACTGACAGCCACTTTAGAAGACAAAGTTCAGACCTGTTTACATACTGTATACTCATGGCTTCAGATAACTGGTGCCTGGATTCTAGAAAGAATTAAAAACACAAAGCGCCACATTAGGTGACTACTGATACATAACCCTAACATATCTGAAACCATGTTTACATTTTCATATAAAGGTTTTTTTTTTTTACACTGGTTATGTAAACAAAATACAAACACATTGAATATAGCTTTCTGTGTGCACTTGATGAAGAATGGTGCCTGCAGTACTTTTTAGATCTTTCAGTGGAGTGACTTTGCTACCAAAGTCTGACTTGGTAACTTGGAGACACAAACAATCCTACCCCAACTTTTTCAGAACTGCTGCTAATACTGTCTGTCTCGGGCAATGTCCCCACTGGTCCCCCAAAATGGCCTACTTGTGTTTCCCTAGCTCTGATCTGACCCTGAAGGGCATTTCTATTCAAAGCTTTTTATAGAGTGGGAAGAAACCAAGTTTGTGACACAAACCCTACTCCACATGTACTTTGGAATCCTGTGTGGACTGAGGAAGAACTAAGCCTGCATAGCATTATTATTTAGTAATACTCGTGGCACATTTAACACCAGCTGGAGTGTTCAAGCCACTCTGTGAAAAGAATCGATAATACTAAAATGTAGTTCCAACAATGGAATGTAGAATTCCACTAATTTGTGGAATTCTGAGGCATTAAATGGAGGCTTAAAGGTGGGACCGATGGATTGGCATGACCATATCCTTTTATAGTAACAAGTACAGTTATTTATACCACATATCACTTCCATTATACCTCAGGTCACATCTCAAGAACAGCTGATTGTAAAACAGTTCAAACATACCAGGGCTTCAGAACAGCTAGGTATTTACCAGTTAGAACATAATTCAGGTTGTTTAAAAGCAGTTTTATTACTTATTACAGGACCCAGGTTTACTTCAGTGCAGCGGATCAGCTGTGCACACATCAGGTCTTACAGCTACTTGCTACCAGTTAGAGCACACATCAGGGATCCAGAGATGATTATTAAAAGTTATATAACATAAATTCTACTCTAATAGTGACACCCATATGGTGTCCACAACAGTCAAGGACACAACAGCGTTTAACGTTTTGCCAATGAAATAGAAAAGGTCCCAGACTCGCGACTTTGTACTTCTCAGCTGCTGTCAGATTCAGTGTCTCGGTTACATAGTAAAGATGTTTTACTGAGCTCTGAGCATTGGAGTAAGAGGTAATGTACCAGTAGCTCTAAAGTAGTGCCCAGTATGAAAACTTGGAATGATTTCTAGCAAACAACGGTTGTTAGAGTGGTGTGTTGTATTTTACTTGGTTCGCAAAGGATTATCTCTGTTGTGCATCCAAGTTTTTTTTACTCTGTTTTGGTATTTCGTTAACGTTTGTGAAAGAGACACAGCTATTTCCTCATGTATTTTGAAAACGGGGGATCGGTGCACGTCAACATTTTGTTATCACTGTTTTGAGAGACTGCATTTAAAACCTATTGGCACAAATCTGTACTGTCGAGTAGCCCACTTTGTCAAACTTTTCGTTTTCAGTTATTCTGGTCGGTGCTCGCATGACAGCTGTGTATCTTTTTTTTTTTTTTTTTTTTTTGTATAGCATTTCTCAATGTGTTTTTTGAAATCTTGGTTCATGGCCATATATTTCATTGCTGCCTTAATGGTCACCTCTTTAACAGACTTTGTAAGAACAGTGTTTTCATGACACTCCCTTTCATTAGAACACTCCTGTTTTATTTTAATTAAAACTTTTTTTTGCCATCAAAACAACTCATGTCTGTTCTAGAATAGGCTTTACTACCTCAGCCTGATTCATGTTTATTAGTACCATCTGTATTTATTAGATGCCATGAAAAAGCAATTGAAAATGCATAAGTTTGTTGTAATAGAGAAACGTGTTTGGTCAGAATGAATTAACAACAGCATGAGCCCTAAAAGACCTGATAGAATATAGTGGAAGTTGCTCCTGAATTTTGTTGCTTGAGGTTTACAAGATTCTTTTGGAAAGACTGAATCCTTTAGCATTTGTACAAGACATGTGACTTGATTTATTGTTGGAATGATAACAATGTATGAGCATTTCAAGTGGCAGGAATGATACCCCTCAGATTGGACATGATTTATTCTTGCTGACCTAGTTAGGCATCGCATATAGCGCTCTGTCTTCTGTTTTAAATGGAATGGCACCCATGCTAGCTAATCTTCCCATCTTGTCCAATTTAGATTTTTATGTTGTATTTTTTGCAAAGTTAAGAGTGAAGTAAGATTTCGTTTTGCGCCTTGACCCAGGTTAAAAGAATTGAAAACCAGAGTGATCCCGCCTGGTGCTGTGAAACTCCACACTCCTGCTGTTAATGTTGATTTTTGCAAACATATCCTGGAGCTCGCACTACAGATCTGTTTACCAAAGGTGCTCTTTTGTGAGCAGAAAGAAAATGAGACTCATTAAAATAAATATCCCAGTAAATTTAAGATGGCTATTTGGGTTCTGGCCAAAGATTACAATTTGAGGATGTAGACTAAAGCTGGCAATCAAGTGACAGGCTGTCTGACCTAAAGATGTATTGTTTTGTATTTACCTGTGTAAGTTGTAGCGATAGGAACAGGACCATGGTTAGCTCTGGTTTTCTATTTTTGGGTTGGGATTCTAATAATGAAGGAAGTGTTTACCGATTTTAAATGCTTTCTCTGCACCGTCCAGCAACTGTATAAATGCAGATTCCCTGTACGTTCTGTTTCATTAACCCTAACAACACAGTATACCTCAAAACGGCCATGCAAGTGTCATTATCCACAAACAGCAACGTGTCTCTCTACTCATTGTGGGCCAGCCTTTGGTTGTGTTACAGGCAGCACTGTAGTGCACAGGACTTAACTTAGGGCACTTGATGGTGGGGAGGGGGGGTTATGATAGTTGATGGTGATTTTAGAGATTCATTCTTTTTATATATTAAAAAAAAAAAAAAAAAAAAAAAAAGTTTATTAACATATGCTTTAATACTGTTTTAAAGCAGTTTATCTGACTTGTAGCGAACACAGGAAAGTGGACTTTCTAAAACTTTTCTGTTAACATTCACATTTTTGTCTTGCTTTGTTCGTATATTTTAATAGTATATAATTGATAAGGGGATTTCATGGTTTCAAAACAGGACAGGGGTCATCCTCTGAAAAGAAGACTAATTAAATAAAAGTGAAAGGTAAATGATCTGTCATTTCTGTTGATCCTAAGGGTTAGTGGAATTCATGTTTTCACATTCTGCTTAATCATTGGACCAATTCCAAGTCCTGATTTATAGGTGACTGCAACATCCCTACAGTAAGTAGAACTAATTATTGTTACCACTACAGCTTCTATTTTTATTTATTTTTTAAATAGGATTAATGGGGCACCCTGCAAGGTATTTAGCTCTTTTCCTTAGTAAGTAATTACTGCTTTTTACAGCTGTAATTCAGGAATATATATATATATTATATATATATTAATATATAGTATATATATATTATATATATATATATAATATAAGAAAATCTTTTTCTTCACTTCAAGAAGTGAATGTATTAAGACAAACAGTGAAGCGCCAGCGAAAAATATATATATATATATATATATATATATATATATATCATATATATATATATATGTGTGTGTGTGTGTGTGTGTGTGTGTGTGGTGTGTGTGTGTATATGTGTGTATGTGTGTGTGTGTGTATATATATATATATATATATATGTATATATATATATATATATATATATATATATATATATATATATATATATATATATATAAATATAAGGGAAACAAAATGTCTGTTGTTGTTCAATTCAGGGAATAAGTTAGCAGACAGTTTCTCCCTCAATTTTCAAGCCATGTTCATAATATCTTTTTGAGGAGAATCTGTTCAAGTTTGATTACAGAAAAGCCTGCTATTGTGCAGAGTGGATCTTTTTTTTTTTTTTTACAATCATTATATTTATGGAAAATTAAATGAAGGGAGATTTGTACATAGTAATCAAGTATCAGCACTACCCATGCCTTGAGTTTGTGTTTTGCAGGGAAGGTATTATTAAAATGCTCCTGAGACACCCAAGATGACTACTGCCTGCATTGCTTAAATGATACATTGAATTTTAATCCTTATGGTGCAAAAAATAAATGGCTCATTTGAACAGTAGCAGTCCCCAGGGTTGTAGTGCACTGTTTGGACAGTCCCATTTGGTAGTGAATATCTTTGAAATGCTGCTTAGGAGCTTCAGAAAACACTTGTAGTTGCAAAACTTATTTTTTTATTTACTTTTTTTTTTTTCTGTCACACACTAAAAAAAAATGTTTTGCAGTTCACTGTTAACATGCACACTTACCATGTGTATTGCTGGTACTGTTGTGTTCCTACCTGATGCTTTTAAAAAAAAATTATTGACTTATACAGAACTGTTTGTGTGCTCTTTCTCTCTCTCTCTCTCTCTCTGTCCCTGCGTGTCCATTGTAAGCTGTTTAAAAATCAACAGATTTGTGTGAATTTACTTGTATATACAGATTTCCAGGCTCAGGGACATTTTACACACTACTCATTCAATTCAGGTACTTTCGCTAGATTCTGAAGCCTAGCAGTGACTTTTTTTCTTAATAATAAAGAAGAAAAAAAAAGGAAAATGTGCCTGGTAGAGGGTGCTTTTTTCTTTTTTTTTCTTTTTTTTTAAATTTTAATGAATGTCAATTTTTAACTCTGTTTAGGTGAAATATTAGCCAAACGGTGTTTTTAAAGCTGCATTAAACTCTCCAGCACACAGTGCCTCGGACACTTGAATAGTGGCATTCTGTACTTTTTATTACTGCTCACCAGATTACCGGGGTCCTGTTCTCTTGACATCTTGTCCGTTTTTATTAGAATGTTTCATATTGTTTTTTTATATGTGAGTTTACCTAATCTTTTGAAAACAAGTTTATTTAAACCTCTTATAAACCTTGCTAGAGATGTACTACTCCTGAGCAATCTTTTACATTTTTTAAATGACAGTACCTTCTATTAGGCTGCTATGTTACTGCTACCATGTTGCTGAAAGATATAGGCTGGCTGTAGTAGTGCATGCTACTAATCTAGTCCCTATGCCACATTTTTTAATTTGTATCAAATCAACTTTGGTTTAATTACATTCTGGACCACTTGACTACCCTAGACTTTTCATTTTAGGGTTAATGATGGGGGTTCAATAAAATCTATGTTAACTGGGGTTCCTTGTAAAAGGCTTCAATGTTAACTTTGTTATTGGGCACAGTCACAAATCGCCTAGAATAATTCCATTGCTTACTTTGTCTTAGTGGCCCAGAAGGTGTGAGTGGCATCTTTTTGTAAGAAATGTTTCATCAAACCTTTAGCAGGCTCTTGTGAACCAGTGCATTTAAGTTTTTTTTTTTTGTTCCTAATTTTGAAAAGAAAATTTGATGGGGAAACAGTTAAGCAAAGACAACAAACACATTGAGGTAGTAAAGGAAGTAATAGCTGTATTTATACAAGTATCTTGAAGAAAACAGACTTTGTATATCTAATTGAAGTGCTTACGTGGGGGCTGTGTTACTGTACGTGCACTGTTTACTGATCATTTCAAAGTTGGCTTGTTTTCTTTCAAAGAAATTAATTCTTTTGAAAATACCTCAATTTGCTACAGTTAAGGGCACTTTGAAAACAATGACCCACGTTCCTCTCGGTTCAGTCAGATGTTCAGACAACAGACACCCCAATAACTTAATGGACCTCATTTCAATATTTACTGTTTACAGTTTGACACAATTGTATAATTTAATATTTCTCTTGTACTGTGGTTTTTATTTATGTATATTTTTTGTTCAGTTTCTTTTTGTACCATGTGATTCCAAGCTATGATCGACGTCTATTTAGTGGAGCACTTAAATGATCACAAGAATTGTTGGTTTGATTGCACTATGTATAATTTAATGCAATTCCATTTTATTTTGGTTTGCTTGGGCTAATTGAAAAAAATAAATAAGCTGTCTTCTAATGTATGTGATGAAGTACTTTTTTTTTTCTTTACAAAAAAGAAAATGAATTTTTATTTCCGTGATCTCTTGCATTGAATGTCAGGCAATGCTGATTAATTCTGTCTTTGTGCATGTGTAATATTTTACTGGTTATGTTGTATTCTATTAGATGATTCCATTTCTGCAACACATTGTAATGTTGTGTAAGGTCGTACTCACTGGATGCTAGAATCATTTCTTTTCCAACCACTATTCTTCTAATAAATTTTGTTGTGAAAAAAATATGTGGTTGTGGTTATTCTTGATTTATAACCAATTTCTTGGCATGGTGTGAAAAGCTGCCCTTCTAAATAGAGGGGGTAGGGGAGGAACTACAAACCATGCAGGTTTCCAAGCAGTTTTTCCTGAATTAAGAGTAAAATTTCATTATAAATAGATGATGCAACAGCTGAGAAATCACTAAATACGCATGAGGCCAGTATTAAGGGTAATGTTGAGTTACACATGACCTACAAGTATTCAGGGCATACAAAATGGATCATTGTGATGTTGAATACAGTGATTCATTTAGATCTAAACATACTTTTATTTTCCAGAGAGTATCCAGCTGTGGTCTTGGTGATCTGTTTTTTCAGTCTGACTTGCAATAGAGGCCTCCATCCAAGTAACTATTTATATTTGTAGTCTGTCCTTTTATTCTGTGTCTCGTACAATCAATATGTGAAGGAACGTGATACAGATAACGTTTTACTACAAATATTGAGGTCCTAAAGAATGTAGCTCGAGGTGACCGGATTCTAACTTTCATCTGGTTACTCTAATGGAGATTAAATCTTGGGGACTGGACGGTTGGATTTCATCAAACCTTGCATTGGTTATTGACCATCCGGTATAGTTCATGTACATCTTGCCACGGGGGAATTGGGCTTGTCCTTTTGTGAGGTGCATATTATTTAGTCTCTCACACTAGCTAGCAGAACCCCACCACTAGTTGGGGAAAAAAAGCAGGTTCTCATTTTCTGGTAGCCTGTGCGAAATCATGTATAGCAAATTGGCCGTGCCTGTCATGGTCTACCAGTTGTTGGTATTGGAGAAGAACCAGCACAAAGCCACAGTGCATTGCAGGGAGTAACAGGTTGGGTTTTCACAGCCTGGATCATAAAAATAAACACACACCCCTACACGAACACCCAACAAGGGTATCGTACTACAAAGGAATTCTTGCTTTCCATGTTCTGTTATAATGACACAACTTCTGGGGCCAGATGACTCCCAAATAAAAAGTTTTTAATCACATGATATTTATGTGGATACAGCTTTTTTTGTTATTTTTAATTTAACTGCAAATTAAACCAACATGCTGGTTTGAGATTGATGTGGGATGTGCAATACTTCACCTTGATTTTCAAGCTTCACTCACTGTTAGAAACCAAGGAGAACTTTTTTTTTTTTTTTTTTTGTAAATTTTTATATCTATGCAACTCTGGTACAACATAACATGTTGTTTTGTGTTTGCTTTTGCTTGTGTTTTTTTTCTGTCATATATATAATAAAATGACAGAAAAAAATATATAATAAAAAAAACAAATTACAGTTTGTGTGCATAAACAGAACAGTTCCACTTCAGCTGATCTTACGATTCCCTTGGGTTCTGCTGTGTGTTCTGTGTGACCTTGTGTTGTGCTGCATGCCATATTTCTGTCATGCCTCGCAAATCTACATTGCATGTGTTGCATCTCTCAGGCCAGTGTGTGATGCGGGAATCACATTAAAATAAATGGATGCTGTTCTCGGTGCAGTGCTAAAAGCATCCTCCCTGCAATTTATTTACTCAAATCTAATCTTGGCAGGAAGGCAGTGTGGTGATTTAAAGCAACATTTAATCTAAATCGGGTAATACAAAAGAAGTTTGTAAAGGAACATTAACCAGCCATGCTTTAATGAAGATCACAAATTCCATCAAGGTCAGGAATCCTCAGCTCTGGACACTTGGAAAAACCATTCACTTTAAATCATTTCTGCAGTAAAATTGTAGATTGGTTCATAGGGCTCCCTGATGAGAGCAGCTGCAGGTTACAGTGAAACAGATGCATCAAATCCAACAATAGAGCAAGTTGTATTGGTATGTGAGGGTTTTTTGACCCTTCAGAAAATGTATTTACTAAGGCGGCAGGAGATCTCAGACATCCTGCTTGAGTTTACAGTGATGTGTAGAAACCCAAGGCATGGACCCAGTAGAGAGCCCTGCTGCAATTAAGACTTTTCAAAGATCAGTTTGTATTCTAGAGCTTCACATTCTACTTTTATTATAAAACCTTTAGCAATGAATTATGGTACCATTTTTTTGTATTTGGCATGATTGGCATTTAACTGTTTTGTTCTTTTTAAACATTGTTTATAATATATCTTTTGCTGGTAACATCTTTGCTCAAAGTCAGGGTTTTATGTTTTTTTTTTTTCTTTTTCCTTTTTTCCAGTGATTCTGAAGACTTGAGCCAGGCCAAAGCAATAGATGACAAGCCCCCTTCCTCTCTGGAGCAGTTTATGGCCAAACTGTGCCCCCATCACCAGAAGCAGATTGTTGATGCCTTGGGGTTCCTGCAGAATGAAGTAAAGCCTGTAGCATTCTTCACTCCTTCTCAAAGTCCACAGAAAGTGAGCCCTGATGCCATGGCAGAGACAGACTGTAGCCCTGTCTGCCAGTTGCAAATAACTGTGGCCCCTGGCACTGAGCAAGGGACCAGCTCTCTGAATCCCCCTTTTAATGATTCTCAGAAATCCACTGAAATTCCAACCACCACGGGAAGCATTAATGACTCCATAGAAGTTACGAGTGCACAAAACAACACAATCGAACAAGCCTCTCTGACTACAGCTTCAAAAGGAAACGCAGTTCCTGCTTCATCTTGCCTGTATCGTTCCATCCCCCTAGACCACCTCCCTCTGGTTTCTGGAGATCTTAAAGAATTGAAATGCAGCGAAACTGGAAGAGAGAACATTGGGCACTCTGACAAGGTGAAAAGCAACCCAAGTTGTGGCACCGTTTGTGTCAATAAAGTAGATGTAGCAAATAGGGTTATAGGCTCTTGTCCCACTGCTGGCACTTTAGACGATCTGCAGAGCAGCTCAGACACTGCTTTGTATTCAAACTTATATGGAGCTTCCCAAAGTATTGGAGTGGCATTGGCACCAGGAAGCCTCCATCCTTCACTAGGAAGGACTGGTCAGCTTTTTGATCACCTTTATCATGCAGAAAAAAATGGTTCATTAGGTGATACCAAAGATGTGTGGCTTGGCCTGAGCCCTAGAAGGGCAACAAAGACTACCGTTTCTTTCAGATGCTCAAGCTCCCCTGCTTCACCTAAGACAGCCCGAAAGAGTATCGGGGGGCCCTACCTGAGGCCCCGTAGTTCTGCTCTCTGCCAGATCGTGAATGACCTTGATAATCAGTGTGACATTGTTTACATCAGCAAGCCCATTACGGAATGCAATCTGGTGCCACAGAAACCTATCTTCTCCCAGCGGACTGCTAGAAAGAGCACCAGAGGCCACATGTGCAGCGAAGAGTACTGGGAGTTGAAAACTGTCCGCACACTGGCTGGGAAATCTGCTGCCAATGGCAAGAGTAACTGCCCCTCTTTGATGCCAGAATCTGTTACTTTGATAACACCCAAACAGATGCTAGCTAAGCCAGACAGTGTCCCACCAACAGATGTACCCTTTGCTGGCAGCTGTGGCGAGACCCTTGCCCAGAATGCACCCTCAAAAGAAACACTGGTCAAGGAGATGGGTGGAGATGTCTATGCTGTGGGCCATGATGCTGCGCAAATTGTTGAAACTAGTAAGACCGACCAACCCCAGCTCAAAGATGGCACCTCCCAAACTTTAAAAGCTCTACTTTCATTAGTGAAGCAACAAAGCAAGGAAACGGAGCACCAGCAGACAAAAATGCCTTTAACTAACGAAATATGTGCTGAAACCGTGACCCAGACGGATCAGTCTGAAGAAGACCCTTCCAGCGATAGACAAAAGGATGAGAAAGAATTGGAGTCAGGGCAACCGGAAGAAATCCCAGTATCAGCAGCAGTGATAGAAGGAAGTGAGCTGGGATCAGAGATGCTCTTGGAAAATACTGTCAAAACCTGTGCCAGTGAGCTGCAACCCACATCAAGATCCACATCTCCCATGATGACTCCTGATGATAATCTACAAGTAGAGGACACAAGAAATGATATAGGAACCATAGTTGAGACCATGGAGCTGCAGGAATCAGAACAGCAGTGTACATTAATGCAGTACAATAATGCAGTAAGTAACAAGGGGAGTCCGAAAGATAAAATTGTTCTGCAGCAGAGCAGTGAAAGTTGTCTCTCCGCTTGTGGTTCACAGGATAAAGAAATGGAAGAAGAATCAAGAGGCACTGTAATGGAAATGGACGTGAAGCATGAAGCAGTGGAGGTAGATGATGGAAGGAGCACTCCTGAAAGTACATGCATGAAAAAGCGGCACCGGAAAGTGTTTGCCACTTCAGACAGGCTCCTGCGGAGTCGGCAACAGACAGGGATTTCTGATGAGGCCCCATCCAATATGGGAGAAACCACATCAGAGACCACACCCAGCCCTCTGCACGTTCCTGAGCTGCAAGTCACCCTGTTTAAAAGTCCTGGAGCCAAACGTTTCCGCAAATCGGTGGAGTTAAAACAGACAGATGTAGTGAGCTTCCCAGCAGACTGCTTCCACAAGACCATACTTGAGGGCATTGGTGATCCAGACAACAGCCTTGAGGACTGCTCTGAAAGCAGCTCTGACGAGGAGATAGAAGAGAAGAATGTTTTGCGGACTAGACAAAATTACAAATCTGTGTTGGCCAAGGAACTTGAAAGCGACGAAGACAGAGAAGGTGGAAGCATCTCTACCTTCGAAAAGGACCTTACCAGCAAAAGGGAAGGGCTGTGGGTAACTGTGAAGGCCAATTCAGAGAGGAGGAGAGTGCTCCTGTCAGAGGAAGAGGGGGTATCACCTCTGTTGAACAGTGAACTAGTGGGAGGCAAACCTGGTGACTCCATGGGCAATATTCTGGAGAGATCTAGCAAAATGCATCCTGATAAAGGCAGCAACTGCTTGCTGAATGGGAGGGGAATAGTTAAACCCATGACCTCCAAGGAATTAATGAGGCACAAGAAGCGAGTCCTTAAGTCTTACAACTTGCAGTGTCCTGAGGTATCCATGGTAGGTGGAAGAAAGGGAATAAGCAAGCAGTGTCAAGCTAGGGCTGATGTCTGTCTGCAGCCTGATCCATTTGGCTTGACGAATGTTGACCTCTCTGTGAAAGACCCACCCAAGTTCTTGGAGGCTTTGACAGAAGAGGAGAACCAAGACCTCATCACCAACCTCAATGCCAAGTATGAGAAGGTGCACAAAGGCTGGGTGCAGCTGGAGAAGGAAGGCCAGCCTGCACCCAAACCAAAAAACAAAGCGGACAGGCTCAAGGAGATATGGAAGAGCAAACGCAGGGTCAGAAGGTCCAAAGCTCTAGATCAACAGAGGTTTTCCCCAGTGCAGATGCTATTCATGAAGACCTTCAACCTTTCCAACATTTGTCAGTGGTTCCTGGAGACAACTGAAACCAAATCTCTTGTTATAGTTAAAAAGATCAACACTCGCCTGCCATCTGAAACTCAGCTTTGTTTTCATAACTCCTCTTCCAGTGTTGTAGGGTCATCACGTGATGTCTACCCCAGCATACAAGCCGAGCGCTTGAAGAAACATCTAAAAAAGTTTGCAATGGCCTCCCCAGCCAAGAACAATTTAAAGAACCAAAAGCTGTGGGCCAGAGCCTGTGAGCATACAGGTGCTGATGGCAGTAGCAAAGAGAGGCTAAGAAAAGAAATATCCACTGCCACTCGTATTTCCACTAAACCAAGCAGTAACCATATAGCTCCCAAGGTGCAAGTAGTTAAGAATCAGAAGACCCCTCAGGGGGTTAAGAGCCCAGCAAGCGCCAGGATCCTTAGGAAGTACTCCAACATCCGAGGGAAGCTGCAGGTGCAGCAATACAGGCTAAAGACAAATGAGACCTCTGGAATGGACCACAAGAGCATGCATATGTCTCCGATGTTGGCCTCTGGTCCCAAATCAGGGGGTTCACAGAGGGTGAGACCTCTAGAGCCTAAGGTGGAAAAGAAAATTGGAAACAGAATGACCAAGGTTGATGCTCCTCCTGTGACCAGAAAGGGAGCTGCAGAGGAGTGGGGAACCAAGAGCAAAAGCAGACAATCTGCTCTGTGTAACAAAAACAGGCACAAGAAGCAGCCGCTGAAGAACACACCAGTGGCAGCTCGAAAACCTCAAAGAATTTCTGTGGCTGCCAACATTTCAGAAACAAAACAGAAAGTCAAAAGGCTTAACACAAAACAACCCAAAACTTACAAAGAAGCAGATAGGATGCAAGCAACTCCACAGCTGAGAGGTATGCGATTTAACCCCAATGAGCCCAGTGACTCAAAAGACCAGAGCAAGTCTTCCAAGACGAGAGCTATGACCAGCACTTTTCCCCCACTTAGCAAGGTGGCTGTGGTGTCATCCCAGGATCAGGTGCTGACTCGCTCTCAGCGAAAGCTTGAAGTTTCTGGCAGTTTGGGGCTACAGACAAGAAAGAGGATGAAAGACATACAACCCGCACTGTCCAAACGTACCAGAAGGTCCAGCGTCAACTGAAATAAACATTTTGGAAAGCAGGTGGAGGTGGAGGTGGTGGTTGTGTGGTTATAATGTAGATGGGGTTGTGTTTTGGGAGACAAATAGAAAAAAAAATTAGCCATGTAAAAACTATTGTAAAGCGATTATATGTTTTTGAGTGTAAAACTTGCATTAAAGATGTTTAAGCTCCCTCCATAAGCTTGAGCAAGCCTTTATAACCAAATAAAAAATAAAATGCCAGTAAACAATGTACAAGAAGGAATGTGTGTTTCTGGGAAAATGTGATAAGGAAGTATTGGCTATTTGGACAGTAGTAGCTACTGAAATACACACCTCCAACAATATTGGGACACGTGACTAAATTCAGAACTGGGGGAGGGGTATTTGTTGTCTGTCTTACCCCACTTACTGAGCACATAATTTAGTTGTACAGTATTTCATATTTGTACATATGAGATGCAAAGCATATGAAAAATGGAATATGTTTATAAGTGCTGCATATTTGGTGTTTTTAGCATCTCTTTTTATTTAGAATTTTTTGAAGCTCGTATTCAGAAAGCTGAAGAAAATGTGCTTCTGCCCTAGTTTTTTCTCTAATGTAAAAGGTGAGCGCATCAGTCTAGGTCAGAGTGGTTGCTATGAGTACCATTGCTATGGAAGAATTAAAGTATATTTTCTGATGCTATGAATATAGGCTGTTGTTAAGAGGGAGCTGTGGTTTTAACTGTAATCTATTGTAATGGTGTTCTAACAAATCACAAGACTGGTTTTAAAATAAAGGATGGAGATATATATATATATATGTTTAAGATATATATATATTATCTTATATTATATATATATATATATACATACACTTTTTATGTATGGTTACCAAATAATAAGGTTCTGAAATAGAAGATACAAGACTAGAAGTATGTTCTTATTGGGTTACCAGGGCAACATGTACTGTATAGCAATTTAGAAAAAGTCAGAGATGGTCAAATTCATATCCTTTAGTTACTAGTCCATTTAAGCAAAATATTACTACATTTTTTGGCCTGGAATGTGGACTTCCAAGTCTCGTACCACATTGAAGCCACTGGTACCAATATGTGTTGTACTTGAGTTACTGTTGCATGCATTTGAATAGGGTGCAGTTATCCATTCAAATATACAGCACCTCTGTATGTACAGTATATCCCAATACATGTTGGCGGGGTGGTGTGAGAGAGGAGAGACAGACAGTATCATGAGGAAGGAAGAGTGGTGCTGCTGAAGAATACAGCTCCAGTCTGGTATAAAACTGGGCTTGCAATCAAAGAAGGGTCGAGGAGTTGGATCAGGTGAGGGGGCAGTGCCTTATTGATTATGGTTTCTAAGATGTATAGCTAGTCAGAGTGGTATGGAAGGCTTGCTTTTATACTTGATGCACAAGCAGGAGGGGCAGTCTTCACGCAGATAGTCTGCTTCAGTAATATAAAGCTAGTCCCACCCGAATCCTTCTACTCTTGTTTAAATGATTTTAAAGGGCAATGCCATTTTATACCCCTTGCTAGAAAGCTGCTACTTTTGTATATTTATGTTTGAATTACCTTAATATATTTACATGTGAACCCAGTGGTTTAAATAGCCTCCCAATGTATCACTCTTAGATTCTGTGAAAATAACTTTTATATATATATATAGTGATTATTTATGACAGTGTAGTTGTTGTGATAATAGTCTCATTGTAAGGCATTCTGATTCTGTTAGCTTTGTTTCTATGTGAGCAATGAGGTGCCTGTGATTCAAACCCAGGACCATTCAGCTTGAACAGTTTTGCATGTGCTGTATTTGGTCGATTTTGATTTTCTGCATAGCACACAGCATTTGTTATACAAGTGGCAAATTAAAAAAAAAATTATTGTCTCCGGGGAGTCATGACAACAGTGAAAGCTGCCTATAAATAGCCACCGCTGCAAAAAAGCAGTTGAAGGCCCAGTACATTTATATACAGCTGTGTTGCCTTTAGAGTATGAGTACTTCTAAGAGCAGCGTTAGTGTGCGATACACAGTTCGAACCCGCAGCCATGTCTGACATAGTCTGTTACTCAGTGCCAAAGTGTGACTGGTACCCACTCGAAAGAGCATCACTAAAAATTATTAATAATAATAATTTCCACTGTTTCCTGGAAGCCCAAAACAGCCCACAAATGTCTGAAAAGGAACAGAAATGTTGGGATTAATTCTTAATTAGGCTTGTTCATTTCTGTCCTTGCAACTGCTGGTACATATATTCAGAAGTATTTGATTCCGTGGACTATAGGGCTGTTAATTTGATTTAGCTCATCATGAATTAAAAGACAGAGCTGATGTGCACACAGACATACAATATGTATCTACAATATGCGCTCCTGTTAAAAGGGGGTTGAAGCGGCAGCTTTCACCGTGGCATTTGATTGATTTTCTTTTAAAATAATTTTTATAATAATGTAATAGTCGGATGCTTTTGTTTAACCTTTTCACTGCCAAGCTAAGTAGAATGCTACCTCTCCTACTGTGCCACGGTAAGAATGGCAACGTTACCTTTTAAATCCACCCGTGTTTTAACTTGATGTAATATTTCACAAGATTGCTACCAGAGAGACCGAGTCAGAGTGCAGATAGTGTGGACATGACTGTCCTAGCGTGTGATCAAGTCCTCAACTGATCCTCTACAGATACTGCAGCAGGACCTTACGCAAAATGGCAACTCCTAGCCCAGTCACTGTTCACATAAAATGGATTGCCCTAAAGACTGATTGGGTATCAAGGGCTTAAATTGTGAAATCATGTAGTGCACCAGGACCCAAAGGATTCAGAAAATGCTGAATACTTTAAGCAATATTACTTGAGAATTTGTTTTTTTGGTTGGTTGTACTCTAGTATCATTAACAGAAATTTATATATATATATATATATATTTTTTTTTTAGCACTAGGAATATAGAATATAATAAACTTTGCTAGGCTATTCTAGCAGAAAGCTTCAGCTATTATAACAGTGTAGGACTAGAGAGTGTATGTGATGTTGGATTAACGTCACTTCTGTCCAGCTGAAGAGCGATGGGGCTGAGCGGCTAATCTTGGTTTCTAGTGCAGTCATTTCCTATTGCTTCCTCTCCATGCAGGATGACCCCCAGTTAAACAGAGAAAGGGAAAGCATTGTTCTGAGAAGTGAAATCTGAGACTCATTTTCTTTGAGGAAGAGTTGCATCTTCACATCTATGAAGTACAGTGTATTTTCCTTTTTTTTTTTTTTTTTTTTTTTAAACTTTGACACAGCACGATGTCTCTCTTGCCACATACTGGAGACCCCTGCACTACGATGCGTGGTGTTTTAGTCCAGGGAAGTTCAATACAATTCATTATCAGAAATACATGAGCATCTCAAGCATTCCTGTGCTGACATCTACCTAATTTAAACACAAAGCATAAATACAAGTGAGTTACATGTTGTGGTTCCTATACACCCAGTTAACTCGCCCTATCGAATGAGATGTGTTTTTTCATTAATACAAATAGAATTATTGTGGTTATCATGTTGCCGTTCTTTTATGCAGCATGTATTTTACAGTTCAAATGGTGTTGTGAAGATTAATTGTTCTGTTTAGCTGTAGATTGAAAAATGTTGTATATTTTACTGTGTTTGAAATGTACCTAGTTCTTCACAGATCCACTAATGTTTGATCATCACATTTAGGATTACAACAGTTTGAGCTAAAGACAGGCCTGAAGCCTTGTTTGTAAAATATTAATTTGTGTGTTGATTCGTAGTTTCATTTACAGCTATAATGGGCTTTTGCCTGGTGAAGTCTACAAAAGTTGATAACTGTAAACAATGCTTTGGTTTTCTGTTGGTGTTTGTGGGATATCTTCCAGTTAAGTACAGCTTGGTACCAGCTACAGCTCCTCTAATACACTGTTGCATTATACCAGATCTCCAGGAAATGTGAGCACAATTCCTCTAAAACTTTCTTCCTCTAAAAACACAAGCCATTATTTTTTGTTCAATGTGATTATTTTCCCCCTGGAGAAAAGACTATCCTAAAACCACACTTCATTTTTTGTTCATTTAAATTCCAGCGCAAGTTCTGCCTTGCAGTTAGTGCATGAAGAGAATTGGTATAAGTTACTGTAAAGTTTGAAAATACTCCAGGTAATGTGAACTGCCATAAATTATTCCTCTTGCATGTAGCTCTTAATGTATGAATGTATATAGAGAGAGAACATGGAAGGAAATGTATTCTGAAAGAAATCATAAATGCATTCACTTTTATAGATGTTTGAAGTTGACCTGTGTGCTGTGTATTCTAATTTAATGAGCAAGTTAAAATTCAGAGCTGTAGCTTCCTATAACATATTTAAACTTCTCTGTAATTTGTATTCTGTCTTCCCGTACAGTTTCCTCTTAACAGGATCACATAGTCAAATATGTGACGTAACAGGAAAGGAAATGGAACTAGATTTAATAGAAAAGATAACCAACCCAGGCATTGATGATCTGTGAGAATGAGGCCCTGCCTTTACCAAGTGCAATACTCCTTCATATTCAGTTAATCGCACTGACTGTTGATACTATCTCCTCAGCTGCACAGGTCTGACTGCAGTGACACAGAAGTGTATTCAGGGATACAGTCTGTCTGTATATTTGAAATAGTGTACTAGATATGCCAAAAATCCAACAGGCCCCTTATTGTTAAATTATAATAAAATACTATTCAACTGAAATGTTTGGCAGAACTATATTTTAGTATCTTAGTATGGGTAGATCAGCTGTAGAGTGGGATTGGTAGGATATGTTCAGGCAGAAATATGCCATCTTGTATTTATAACTGAAAGGGTTGAAAAATGGTACAATGGAACAATCACGTTTTATTGTGTTTTCACTGTTACACACACTGACTGTTCTGTATAGAAGAGTTTTTTGAGATTTTGGGCTCTATGCTGTTCTGTTTTATAGTACCAGAATACTGTGTGTTGCAGTAAGCTGGGGGGAAATCTTTCATGTGATTTAAGTATAATATGTATAAAACTATATTTCCTTTAATAAATTGCACTCAGAGAAAACTATGTTGCATTATTATTATTTTGCATATCTAAGAAAAAACTAAATACTTGAATTAACAAATACATACCATTTAAAGGAAGAAAAAATATATTTAGTTGAATTTATTAAATCTTTGCAACTTGGATTAATTGTGTACAAATGCCAGCAGTCCTAAAACTGCATTTATTAAAGGGCATGTGTTTTCTAGATCTTGCTGTACATGTTAATTTTCTCAAAATGGTGCAGTGTACAAGATGGGGAGTGCAGGCTGCAGCGTGAGGGAGAGGGAAGAGTAATGTCAGGGTGTTTTACTAACAGTCTGTATTTGTGTATTCTGTCCTTCAGGATGGATAAGCCCTCATGTTTGTTGATCTCACATACTCATCACATCTATTCAGGGTCTTGTAGGTCCCCCAGGTGGTTTAAGAAACAAATACATTGAACTGTGCTCGGGATTTTCTTTCTCACGTTCTATAACAATGTTGTGTATGTAGTGTATAGTCCATAAATACACACATTCTCCTATACTCATTTGAACACACATTTACAGACATGCTACAAGATTTACTATTGCTAAATAATTTTGGATTGTTTAAACTTGAATGAAACTCACATGTTGTAATTTAAACATATGTTTCTTGTGCAATTCTGGCTTTGTTTTGTTTTAATGCATGTGTGCGCCAGCCTCCTGGATTAGTGGGGTGGGTCAGCACTGTGTCCCCATGTAGCTGCTGTAGAGAGGTAGTGCAGGTGTGTGCATGTAAGCCGTCCCTTGTACACTCTCAATCTCAAGCTATTTTATCCTTTATACTTTATTCCCTGTTGATGCCTTTTGATTCCTCCAATGTGCTTATTTTGACAAAATCTCATTAAATATTACTTGGAATGATTATTAGTGGTCTTGGGTTTATTTGTTTATATGTTGAATGATTTTTGACACTCCTGCTATGCATAAATCAATATTCTCATTCTCTCTCTCATTTGATCAACATAAGTACAGTGTGCTTCAAAAGTCACTTTGCCAGCTCATGGAAATGCTGGAGAAAAAGGATGCTTTGCATAGATATGGTACTCATCTGCAGCAACAGTAATGCATGCAGACAGGCACGATCTGGTTGGTTTTGTCATTCTGCCATGGGTAATGTCACCATGAGGATGCATGAAAATGTGGCACATTGGTGGACTAGTGGCCTTCGAACTACACTGCACATACTCCAGTACCTATTTTTCAAGGGAGCACCTTCATTCATTTCTTAGAGCCATACCTGGGCACAAAGCAGCAAATGCACCCAGTGTTACTTATTTTAAGGAAGCATAGGCATCACGTACTAAACTCATGTTAACCATTTATTTCCATTACATGGTATTGCTACATGGCTAGAATTATAGTTCTTGCTTTCCAACTATTTTTTTTGTACTCCCAGAACACTCACCTTAATCTCATGAAACCAAAAAATGTATTTATTAATGTATTCGTTCTCTAAATGCAGAAATACCTTTAAAATGAAAAAAAAAGACACAGAAACCTTCGAATGAATTCAATGTAATATTCACAAGGAAGACGACATATACAATATTAAACATTTTTTCCAAGAACAATACTGCCTCCTCTAGGGCAAGGACAACTATTGGTTACCTTACCAATCACAAACCGCCTTGTTCGAGTGAGTGAAGAAAACAAACAAACGAACGAAACACCTAGGGGAACCAATCCAATGTGAGATTGTTGTTTCCTACAGAAGCTTCCAGAAAACACTGATTTACTCAACATATAAAAATACTATACCAAACTGAAATACAAATATATATATATTAGAATCTGTTAGGCATTTCTGTATAAAGAGAGTACTAAAGGAGTTAGGTTACATCAGGGAAAAAAAAAAAAAAGCAAAAATACAAAATAAACCAAAAACAAAACAGAAAAACAAATATTCTGCACCCTTTTTTTGTTTAGGAAAAAAAAAAAAAACTCTACATATTGATCTGTAAAATGTGCCAAACAGGCAATAATTTGCACAAGTAATACTGCAGGCAAAGATCCAGTTACACTCAAATTGAGGACAGGGCTTGACTCAATGAAATAACGCACTTGCTATGCAACTCGTTCGGTGAAGCGCTCGTCTCTGTCACTGCAGTGGCACGGCCGGCCAGTGCCAACCTGGGAGAAAGCAGACAGGAGTACACAGAGTTTGCTGAGTCTTTTTGTAGTGAAGTCTCTAAAGGGCAATTTGATACAAGAACTCATCAGCTCTGTATGTGTGTATGTATGTTTGCATGTAAGTTCTTGGAGAGAACTCCAGGATTTTAACCTACACTCCTGGTCTCTTAGACGCACCATGCCCTGTGTTAAATACTTGATATTCTGCTCATGCTTCAGTATTCCTGGTCATGCTTTGAATGTAACTCCTGCACTGTAGGGCAGCCATCTTTCTGAACTTCCAAAAAACTCTGGGCTAGCTGGTCAATCTCCAGGGTTGAATAAACAGCTGTGCTGTTGATTTGTACCTGGAAAATGTTTGATTGCTTATTTTATACTTTTAATTTTTGTATCACCTCGTCATCCTCTCAGAAGCAAGGTTATGGGCTAAAGGGGTAAGAGGACTAGACCGTGTATATGTGACAGTAGGACAATCTTTCTGAATGAAACATATCAATACTTGCATTTCCCTTGATTCTCTAAAAATGTTATAGACGCAATGGCTTTTTTGTGTTTTTCTGTTTTTTTTTTTTTTGTATGTTTTTCTGTTTCTTTTTTTCAAACTCCCCAGGAAGGGAGGTAATGTCCCTATTTTACAAACATTGCTGTCCCTAATAATATTATATATATATATATATATATATATATATATATATATATATATATATATAATCTCTGGCTCCGCCAGCTCCACTACATGCATCCCGTGCAGCCGCACTTGATGGTCTTCTCCACTTCCTCTGTAAAGGAGGTCCCGTCGCTGCACTCAAAGGTGTATTTCCTGCGCTTCATGCGCTGGGCACCCGTCTCACACGCCCCGCTGCACTCGACCCACGACACCATGCGTGTGGTCTGGCAGATGGCATAGCCGCGCTGCACCTGGTGGTAATCCCTCACTGGCTCCCCTCGGCATTCCAACTCTACATGGAGAAAACATGTACAGAAATCACACCTTTCCTGATGCAATATTGTAAAGACATTTCAAAACTTTTATTTTCACCTGATTCAATCTTTCTCTCTCGTAACATGAATGACCTACACTCCCTAGTTTTAGAATAAATAAAATTAGATAATATACACTATAGAATAAAGGAAAATAAATGGATCAATAGACTCAACTAAAGACAATGATGCCTGAAGGTTTAAATGGAAAGGAATAGTAGATTGTTACTATATATATTATATAGTATTACTATACTATATTGTAAACTATATAGTCAAACCACTCAGAATGATTACAATTTGCATACTAAGCTAAGGGGACATTTGTAAACATCAGTGTATGCAATTTGAAGCAACTTACTTTTTAGAAAAACAAAAAACATGAATTTTCTACCACCCTTCCCAGCTGATATTTCTGTAAATGCCAAGATTTTTTTGCTGTAATACTACTTTACTTAATTAAGAACCAACAATTATAATTTATAAAAAATAAATAATGTTTTAATACATTCAAATTGCAGCAAGTGCCCTCACCTGTGTCACAGAGCTCCCCGCTGTAGCCGCTGTCACAGTGACAGTAGGCCTCCCAGGCATCAGAGATCTGGCAGTCCCCGTGTTTACATTGCAGTTTATTGCAGGGGTTAAAGAGCTCCACCTGCTGGTTACACAGGGCACCGCGATAGCCCTCCTTGCACTCACAGCGATAGGACAGCATGTCGAGTGGCACGCAGGTACCATGAACACACCTGTACACAAAGACACAAACCTTGAGGGATAGCAAGAACCTACAAGTGTATACTATTACTATCTACTCTTCTGATACTGTTGAAACCATTCCTACAAATCATTTCACAAGTTTTCTTCTGGAATTAAAAAAAAAAAAAAAAAAAAAAAAAACCTTTAAAAATCAATGTGCAATAAATTGGTACAAAAAAAAATCAGTCAATGTGCAGTAAATTGGTACAGTTATTTAGATGCACTGCCAGTGAAGTTTAACTACACCCTGACTGCAGTTTCATTGCAGTTTTGTTTGAATTCTGTAGTGATGTAAGATGACAGTCACTGTTGTGCTGCAGTATAATTGGCTGTTTCTTGTAACAATGCACTGTACTTTCCCCACAGTGTAACTCTTCCCCTCCCGCTCCCTCTTTGTCCCTTGCTGTGTTTCTCACTTGTTGCCCTGGCAGGGGTTGCTGGCAGGCTGGTCACAGTGTACTCCGCTCCAGCCCGGCTGGCAGTGGCACACGGGTCCCGTGGCACCGTCAGGCTGGCAGATGCCATGAAGGCAGTAGATCTTGCGGCAGGGCTCGCAGCCCGGCACCACGCCCGGCTTCATCTGGGTCTTGGTGAAGTCCTGCAGCTCGTTGTTGATGTACAGGTTCTGGATGCATCCATGGAAGCTGGAGCCGTTCTGGATCTGCCAGAGCCGGAAAGCAGCAGCGTTCACATCGACCGGCATTCCTGATGGGGAGAGGGAGAGGCGGTGAGCAGGGAGCAGACAGTGGGAGTGGGAACATTAACACAGGCAGGGGGGTTATATGAGTAATGTACATTGAGGAGACAGTATACAAAACGTGCAAAAAAACAAACAAAAAAAAAAACACATGTTGCATAAAAATACAACATAACCACTGCTAATCGATGCCTGTGAAGTTCCATACCACACAAACAAAATGGACCAAACCCACTACACACTCCCAATGTTATCGTCAAAATGTTTTGGTAAAAACTGAAATATACCAGGATGTGTGTACACCAGTGTAAGAACACCATGCGGAAAAACATATATCATTTTAAATAAATCTGTACAAATGTAAGAGACTGTATCGGTTAGGATGGGCCTAGTAGAATTTTTATACAAAATATTCCACTGAGAGGGGATGTAAATCGATCTACATTTAAAACCTTTCTGAATTGAAATGCGTTTTTTTTTTTCCTCTCTCTGGATCGCTGTGCAAATAAACAATACTGAATCTACAGAAATTCATACAGTATGTGTATTGATGTGTGTTCTCTGTCAACACCATGGGCAGATGTTAATTAGACAGCTGTCTGGACACCCACAGCAAAAAGGAAACCAATCTTCAGACTTAACTAGGCCCTTTAAAAAGGGTTTGTAAAAAATACTGTTTAAAGAACACAGTTTCAAAGATATATGTCACTACTAGCAAATACAGTGTCTTTGAAATCATGCAAGCGGTGGTGAAGCGTGATCAGAGCGGCTGGGTGTGAATGACAGAAGTGTAGTAAAGAGTGCCTGTGGTAGAAGGAGGTATCTGCAGAGGCCCCCTACCCCCCACGTATAGCGGTGCCTCTCCGTTCAGGGGGTGTAGCTTTCCAAAGCTGTCCATGGTCATCGGGGCACCCCCGTCGATGGACAGGTTCACCATCTGGTCAAAGGTCACCAGCTCCACTGTGTGGAACTGTCCATCGTTAATGGTTTCAGTGCTGCGGAGAAGCAGTTTGTGTGAGTGAATGAATAAGAGGGGCCGCAATGCAGAATGAGAGCAGTACACCTAACAGACCTGTAGATGGCGTGGCTGGGCTGGCTGCCCGGGTCGTAACTGACCCTGACGTGACCCTGGTAGAGCTCCACAGCGATGTGGTCATTGTCTCCGTTATACAGGAGGATCCCATTGTCCTCTGCTGTGGAGACCTGGAGTCCAAAGAGTCAGGGGTGACATACACAGCATGAAATCAATATCTAAATAACCCTAAAATGTATATATTGAAATGGATGTCTTTTTGTAAGTGAAAGCCAAGTTTTCTCAAGAAGACAATAGTAAGGTTGTTGCTGTTGGGGTTTCCTAATGGGTTTTTTTGCGGTTGGTGGACCATGCATTAACAAATGCTTTGATGACACAGAAAGTCTGCAGCTTTAGATCAGTGCTGTCAGTATATATGTGAAAATGGAAATATCTTGGAAGGTTTATATTCATATTTAGGTCAATTGATATTGACATATGCCCAGTATCTGCGTTATACCCATCACATTTAGTTATATATGTTGGGGGGAAACAAAAATTATATATATAATATATATATATATATATATATATAATATAATATATATATATATACATATATACGCACCCGTAATAGAGAGCGGGATCTGACCTTTTTATAGTATGTGCAGTAACTAAATAAAAGTCGTAAATGACTAAGTTCTTGACTGAAAGGATGAAGATGGTTACCTGCAGAGTGATGTTTGCATGGGGCCAGTTCTTCAGGTCACTCAGCTGCAGATAAGAGTCTCGGTCCACGAAGTTAACGCTCACCAGCTTCTCACATCGTGGTCCCCCGAAGCCTGGTAGACACTGGCACAGCGCACGCCCTCCCCGCTCTAAACAGGGGGCACTGTTCTGACATTCAATCAGTTCGCAGGGAGGGGAGGGAATGGCGGAGCGTAAGGGAAGCTCACAGAGCTGGCCGCTGCAGAGAGAGAGAGAGAGAGAGGAGACAAAAGAAATGAACTGTGAAGCAGGGAAGAGATTAAGGAAAAAGTCTGCATATGCAACACTGGGTGCCCTGTATCTATGTACTGACTAATAATCGCCACCCATACATGTAAATCTAAACGGGCTGATCTCATGTCTCGATAATGTTGTTTAATCCTGTAGCTTTAGTTTTCACTTTCCGTAATGCCCCCTGTGTGCAGCGCTGGTGCTTACCTGTAGCCCTCAGTACAGACGCAGGTATAGCCATTAAGCTCATCTATACATCTAGCCATGTTCTGACAGCGATGATCCACGCAGTCATCATAGTTCACACTGCAGTCGTCACCCACGAAGCCAGGCGCACACTCACACCTGACAGAAAAACAGGCAGAGTTAGGGCTGGGACAGCGAGAGACAGAGAAGATTTCCAGGTGTGGGAATGTTTTTACTCACTTAGGTCCCGAGGCAGTGACCACACACTTAGAGCCTTTCTGACACGGGTTCCTTCCAGGAGAGCAGACATCTTCCAACTCCTCACACAGGTCACCTGGAGAAGCAGAGGAGACCCCGAAAATCAGGAGGTCACTCTGTGGTGAGTTGAATCAATGTACATAACCCTAGTATTATGATTTGGGTCAACTTTATAATCTAGAATATATAAATGACAGTATAATGCAATATTTTGGACCCGGTAACATTTTGAAGTACTTTGGATATATAATACTTTTTTGTGATAGAAGTCGAATCCTATGCACAGCTATAAGGTCTGTAACTGGCATACCAGTGTGGTAAGGGGGGCACAGGCAGGTATAGTTGTTGACTCCGTCCACGCAGGTGGCTCCGTTTTCACAGTCGTTGTCCTCGCAGTCATTGAGATTCACCTCGCAGGCTGGCCCCTTGAACCCCTGCGGACAGGTGCAGCTGCAGGGGAGAGAGAGACTCGGTATATCAGTTAAACACCAAAGAAACTCCTCAGTCAAGCATGTACACCGACATTGAAAAAGATGCATATCAAAATGCTTGTCTACCAGACTAGAAGAAACAAACAGTATCTGATCAAGTTTAATTCATGTTCATCTATTCTGTTTAACAAAAAGCCACCCCTTCCTCATTCCTCCTGTTGTTTCCATGCTAACACCCGCTCTCTTACCTGTATCCTCCTTTCTCCCCCGGGCTGGGCTGACAGGTTCCTTCATTGGCGCAGGGGTTGCTGATGCAGGCGTTTAGGGTCGTCTCACAGTCCTTCCCCTGCAGACACGAAACAAAGCAGATGTAGTGCATGTGTGCATTTGTATTGTGTCTGCGAGACTGGGGTGTTGAAGCAGCCTACCTTGAATCCTGGTGCGCAGGTACACTTGTAAACCTCCACGGGGTCGCTCTGGCAGGTGCCCTGGTTGCGGCACGGGTTCGAGGTACAGGGACTGCACTTGGCCAGGACAGCAGGGTCTATCGGACCTGCTTACAGCCCAAAAGTTCAAACTCAGGGTTCATAAGGTGGGAACATAGAGTTTAATATCTCAGAGATGCACTTTTTATCATTCACCACCAGAGAGCAACATTGTCCCAGCAAAGGGCTCCAGTGCGAGTCCTTGCTCTCCTACTTTTTCAAAAGAATTCTGTTTAACTAACTCACAGACACACAGAGGGAGGAAACTATATGGTTTTTACAAAATGTATTTACAGATAAAATGCAAAGTGAACAATGTATTTCATAATAGTGCATCATCATAATGATGAGAACATTGCTTCTACTGTTTATTGTGTACTAAAACTAATTTTAATACTTTTTACTCTACATTTTAGGTAAACATAGAGCAATGTTCCCTTTTTCACACACCCTCAAAACAGAAATGCGCTCCTGTCAGAGTAAAACCCTTATCTTAATATATAAATACTCAATATTTTTCCTCAGCTAACCGTCCTGCTCCCAATATATATTGGTATGTTTTCTTTTCATAGTTACCAATCAAAGTGGTATCTTTTAGGATCTCCCCTGAACTCTCCCTCGGCCAGTACTGTAATCGGGACTCTTACCCTGGCACGCAAACTTCTTGGCTGGCGTGGTGAGAAGCAGTTTCCCCTCCATGCCAACCGGCCCTGTGCAACGTGCGATCCCTGGCTCTTTGTAGCCAGTCTTCACCCAGTCAGACAGCCAGCGCAGGCGACAGTCACAGTACAGGGGGTTTGCTCCTATTGCCCTGCCACAGAGAGGCAACACAGAGAGATCAGCAAGAGCCACATTCACATCAAGGTGTGCTTGATTCATAGCCCTGCATGGGGACATGCGTGCTACACAGAGAAAGTACCGCACAGAAAATTAGTAGTGAGTTGTTTCAAATGTAGAACAATGAGCACTGGTGCCTCCACGATGCATCTCCAGTGATAAATGAAACTGCAGTAAATGTTTCCATTCTCTATTATTTATGACGTCGGACACTGGATTCCCAGAGATCAGCCCCATGTTCTGTCAAGGGTCTGAAACCATTATTATCCCCAATCCACAGGCATCTGTGTTAACTGGCAGACCTTATGTCTCCTATTAGGCATCTGCTTAACATTTTAGCTTTCTTAAACAAAAAACGACCATAATGTTCAAGATACTGGGCTCAAGACAATCAGCATGTGGAGCTATAGCCCTACAGGTGAAAACCACTGCAGTATTTTAATCAAAGAAAGTGTGCTAAGGTAATTGAATTTGCATATGCTCATGTTTATGACAAACACATATGTGAACCAGTGCCAACAGCAAAATAGAAGTAGCTTATTATACAGCGCTGTACAGTGTTTATACGAAGTACTGTTTTGGGCTAACAGTTATTAAATTTTGGACCCTACTGGATCAATACAAAATAATTAATATAAAAAAATGTTCTCTGCCACATCATGACAATTGAAACAGAGGATAATGAAATGAATGTAGAAGATGGACGTTATTTTGAAACGCTTATTACTTGTTTACCCAGATACATGGCAGAATGTGCTTCTCTCCTTGTCTGCCCCTCACCCCCTTCTCAGATTACAACTCCCAGCATCCAAATATCATCCTCCCAAATCAATCCAATTCCATTACTTAGAAAACACCATCATCTTTCAAAGAAATCCCATAAGTGACAGCTGAAAACATGAAATCAATTGCTGACACAAACATGCAAACCTGTTCACCTCTGTGACATCACCATAAACAGTAAAGTAACACGAAGGATCTCCTGAAATCACTAACCAGTAACATAACCTGTAACCATTTCAAACCCACAAAATCTTTTTTTTGCATGCAGGTGACATTTTATACAACAAACTCTACAATGACCTTCACGGTGTGTTTTTAAAAACACACACCCTTAAGAAGGTATGTTAATCATACAGAACTGTTGGATAAGAATACGACGAATTTATAATAAACATTCAGCATATATTTAATATTCAAAATGGCTCGAATCTGCAGTTAAAAATGCTGCTCCAAATAGAGAAAACACCTGAGAGTGTTAAGATTTGAACATTTAAGTACAATCATCCTACAAAATGCCCCTGGTTGCAAAGTTTGGGGAGCAATCCCATAGAACTCCTGGAGGAGCTGTACTTACAGGTGAGAGAGAGACGGTACATCACTGAACATTCCCTCCAGCAGCTCGGACACCTCGTTGCCATGGAGAGACCTGATTTACAGATCCAACAGGAGAGAAGAACAAATATATTTGAATAAAACTGTTTGCATGGTATAACCGTGCATGCTATCCTGAAGTTTACTGCGCTTTTGCCATGCGTTCACTGTGCTTTACTGCGTGTGCTTTACTGCCTGTGCTGTTACCATCTGTGCTGTTTATTCTTCCTTCTAACTTTGACTTGCAGACAATGACACAGGAATCGTCTTATTATGAAACATCTCACTTCAAAACTACACATTATAAAATAATAATATTAATACTAAAGTACAATCAGGGGTCTGAGTGGTAGAATGTCTTGGGCTTTTATCTTCAGCCCATCTACTCAGCATTAAAACTGGACCAGCTGTTGTTGAGATCAGAGCCCACATATTAATAACAACTGCTGCAGAACTAAATCTGACAGGGACTCAAAACTATGGCTGTTAGTGTGGTTAGACTGCAGGGTTTTCATAGCAGTTAAGAGAACAGCAGTTGTCTAGTATTTGAGCACCCTCAGCGCCCAGACTATGTGGTTTAAATCGTTTCTCAATCTGTCGCGCCCAGCTGTAAAAGCAGAACCCCTCTCCTCTACCACTACTACTGGAAATACAATAAGGAACATCAGTATTAGAAGTTAATTCTGAAATGAAAGTTTTCTCAGTTTAAAAAGCCAAGGGAAACCCTGTTTGACTCGTATAACACCTGTGCCAAATGTCTTAGGCCATGTTTTTTCTTATTTATTTTAGGGTTAAACTAGTGGAAAAGAGCAGCCCTGGAATTTTGTCAGGCTGGTATTGAGTTACTAATCGCGAGCCAAGAACCCCATCGCCACTCTCCCGGCTTTCCTCTCTCGCTAATAAGAGAGCGGGATCTAATTAGGAAAGTCTGTTTTAGGTATCCTCTATCGCAGTGCCTGTCTTTTCCTTCCTGATCTCTCAGCAGGATGATTGGGTGACGAGGCCAGGGGGCTTAATGGCTGTAAAACAATATGGATGTCTTAATCTGTCAGGTCGTTACCACTTGCTTTAAAGGGCCAGCTCCCCCGGGTGCAGGCAGACAGTGCAGGCTGCTGTCCGCAGCGGCACCCTGGCCGGTCGGGAGTTTCAAGACAGAGACGGGGAGTCTCAGCCATGTAAGCAATAGCTGCAGAGATGGTTTCACTTTTCTTAACCCTTGCAGAGCCACAGTTCACTTTGCTGTCACACTAGCACTGCCAATAGTCCCAATGTGACACTTATAGAAGGTAATTTGAACAAGGCGGATAATTACACAATAATTCAAGTTACAAAACAGTTGAGAAGGGGTTTTTGTTTACGTAAATCTGTAAATCTGACAATTTTATTAAAATTACAAACCACTAAACTAAGCACTCTGTTCCCAGCAACATTCGTTCATTTCTTCTCAAGTGATATGCAGCAGAGAGCAATAGTAAACTGCACAGCTTCTTTATTCCATGCCATCCGAAACTAATGTCATGACAATATTTGAAATCCACGGAATGCCATCTGTCATGTGATTTCTGTTGTAATGCCACTTGGAGGCAGATGGCAATTCCTCGCAGTGTGTTTCGGTGAGGACAGTGATTTCCAGGCTCATGCATTCCTTTAAAACAATGTTTTGCAATTGTTGCCTAAGAAAAATGATTTCACATCATGCATGTTCTTGGAAGCAAGGGCACATAAAAACATGCCAGTTTCATGTCAGCCTGGCCTGTTCTAATGTGCTGTGAAACAGTATGCAAGGAATGATGATGTCTCATTTTCTACTCCAAAGACTCCAGTGGCAGGCGATTTGTCATGTGATTTGTCATGTGATTTGTTACGCTTTCTCTTATGTTCAGTTGTATTTCTCAGGCTCACAGACCTGTCAACGGCCTGCACAGTATATAATCAAACACAGCTGGCATATTTTACTGTATTTAATCCTGCACTTAACCTAATCTCTAGTACTCTGAATTTCACTTGCTCTTGTATCTAACCCTGACGTATCTATCAACACTTGTTCTTGAACTGCCCCGATATCAAATCGTACTGTGTTTTATATTTGCTCTTATTAGGACTGAAGTCATTGTATTTTGTGTCTTGCTCTTAATTGTACTGTAATTCTTCATATGTATTGTTTGTATACAACAGCAAGTCGCCCTGGGTAAGGGCATCTATTAAAAAATAAATAAATAAATAAAATATTTATTATTATTATTATTATTATTTGAAGGAGGTATTTCTGGGTATTTTTGGGTTTCACTAGAATGACATTGTAAAACGTGTTCAAGCTTATTGGAATGGTTTTATTCCTTTCAGAAAATGTTCCTTTGCCCTTGCCCTCATTACTAAGTAGAGCTCAATGTATCTGTAAATAAAGGAAGTCTTACAGCAGACGCAGGGAGCGCAGGCCCCTGAATGCCAGGACCGGGATGCAGCGCAGGGAGTTGTAGCTCAGGATCCTGCAGAGACAACATTGTTACAACCAACACCATCAATTACATCTCTCTATTTCTTTAGCAACAGTGTGTGGTTCATTTCAACGCTCTCACTCAACTGTGATTAAAAAGGGGAACACATTCCATTATGTCACGTGTCCCTTGTAAGTGTTTCTGTGTAAAATAACATTACTGGTCTGAGTATTTCCTTGCAATTGTCCTATTCTGCTTTGAATATTTACTGGAAGTTTAGAGAGCGATTCCTACTTACAGCGTTGTGAGCTGGCTCATGTTGGTGAAGGATGAGTTTGTCAGCGAGTTGATTTTATTGTTACTTAGATCCCTGGAAACAAACAAACACAAGCAAATACAATTGGGCAATTACTGGTGTTAAACTTTCAAACAAGCAGACAGAATAAAAGAGGATACTTTTTGCAGAATAAATGGTTACTGAGGGATGTATACTGAAACAATGTGTATTTGAAACAGACGGATGTGGGCAGAAAGCCGGAACATGTACATAAGTAAAACTAATAGAAGCAAGCCTGTTGGACTTTCTAAATTATGTTATTCTTATTTAATTGTGTGTCATGCCAGTGAGACTTACACAAGCTGAAGGTATTTAAAGGAAGAAAGCTCTTTTGGCACAATACTGAACTGGTTTCCATCCAAATACCTGCGGAAAGACGAAAACAATAATTAGAGGAGCTCAACTCCCATACCGAAGGATAAGGAATGATACACATATTGTTTCTACTGGAGGCCGGGAGCTAATCATATTGACGTTAACAGCTGTGTGGTTTCCTCAAGTTAAACAACGTTTTACTCAAACACTGCCTTCCTGTCCTTTAAGCTGTAAATGCCAGGTCACACTATCTCCCTGTGTATGCCACGGTGTCCAGTGAAACAAAGTTTCCTCCAACTTTAACCCCAGAGTCTATTCGCCCTTACATTAAAGGCATCAAGCAGCTGGAGTACGAGACTCCAGGGTTTATGAACTAGACTTCAAACAGTCAGCCTGCTTTCTGACTGGGTTGTGAAAGGTCTCCAGGTCACCTTCGATGTCTATTTGAGCACAGTTCCAGTCACTCTAACAACCAGGACTGAAATAGCTGTGACCCACGTCACATTCATCTCTCAGCAGCAGGAGTGAAGTTTTGTAAAGTGTCTGTCTCCTCTCTTCAGCAGGTCAGCTGTGGGATCACAGTTTCTTTAGGATACTGTACTACCAGGGTCACACATCTTTCAAGCCGCAAAGCTGTGGCAATTAGCATCAAACCCTGTTTATGGGTTGCTATGAAACCAACTTGGCATTATATAGCTGGGGATACCTGTCTCCTTTCTGTGGGATGACAGTCGATGGGAGCAAGGAGCAATCTCTGTTGATTGGTATTGTAACCTTTGAACTGTAAGATGAATTTCAAAGGAGAGTCATGGGTGACTAAAAGTCACAACCTCATGACTCGATCTCAGTGGTAATAGCTGCTTCCACTTTGACCTTTTTACCCTCCAGTACTCTGCTGTCCCTCACCCTCAGCGCTAAAGCCTGGGGGCTGTGGGGATGATCCGCACAGTTAATGACAGTGTTTCTACACCAAGGAATCCAGCTTTAAAGATGAGAGGGCACACCTGGAATGCAGGCTGAGATCATCTCCACCTTCACTAGCACCTGCTCCCCATAATGACAGCCTAGCACGCTGTCACTCTGAAACAGTAGGTGCATTGACAGAGGTGTTTAACTGCGAGGGGTCCTCTCACCAGGTGCCCAGCCGTGAGGTATTGGGAGATAAACCACATAGGTGAGACAATAATATAAACTTGACAGGGGTTTGAAGAAAGTCTAAGGCATGAATGCCTTGGAGGTGACCTGTTGTTACAATGAAGTTTTGCTTGGAGATATTTATTTATGATGGGTAGCAGGGTTAGCCACCAAAGAGCCCTGTTTCCAAGCATGTGAGGTGGAGAAGTCATTTTTTATTGGTGTGCTTTTGGTACACATATTACATTTCCATAAATGTTATCTTTTTCAGCTTGCATAATAGTCTATATTACAGCAAATGCCCATAGGCAATATTTTTAGAACCCCAATAGACCAATTACATTTATCAATGTTTATTTATGTACTTCTATATCAGAGGAAGAGAACATAACTAATTGTGATGAATCATATAAAAATGGAAAAACTCTGAAATCAGTGCGGTTGTTCAGTATCAATTTGCTTTGGTGGTGCTCACGTTGAATCAGCCCACACTTAAACCCTCAGCCAGTCACAAAACCTTTCCCCTTCCCTCCCTTGAGCCAGCCACATGGCTCTGCCCCCCTGGCCGCACTCACAGCTCGGTGACGTTCCTGGGGATGCCCCGGGGCAGGGCTCGCAGGTGCCTGTTGCTGCAGCGCACCACCGTCTCCAGGCAGGTACACTCGCTGGGGCACTGGGGCCGTGGCACACAGCTCGCCTCCTCCTGGCCTGTGGAAAGAGACATTTCTTAAAAGGTGAGTTACTTAAACAAAAACACATTCAAACACAACAGTACATTTGCACATAAAAATATATTGCACTTAGGAAAAAAATGAAGACGTGTAAAAGAGCAGTGTCTCATTTCTAATTTTCATTTAATTTTTTCATTTAGCCTTTATTTTACTAGATAAGAAGATTGAGAACAAATTCTCATTTACAATGGCGATCTGGTCAAGAGGCAATCGTCATAACAGCACAAAACAAACAAATAACAAATTAACATGTACATAGACAGGCATCAAGCAACAGTGAATTCAGTTTCCAATTAAAAACATTCTCAGAAACAAAACTTGGTAGTTTTAATTTGATTTGAAATTCATTCCAGTCATAAGCAGCCGCAAACTGAAATGAATTGCACCCAGAAACAGTGGACACTCTGGGAAGAACCAGTCTAATAAATGAATCGTAATGAATTGTAAACTGAAGCAGAGAACTGTAATAGGTTGCGCGGATATAGTGGGGTTTTCCCAATCAGAGTTCTATAACCTAAGCCAATGATCCCATCGCCTAGCGTGCAATGAAGGCCATTCAACCATAATATAAAGACTGCAGTGATGAGTAAGGTAAGAAGTTATAAATCTTGTAGCAGAACGGTATATTGCATCAAGCTTCCCCAAAGCAGCTTTTGATACCAAATCGTTACTAGGATATACCCCTATATCCAGGTGAAAATGACGATTTCTTTGTGAAGCCTTTAAAGAAAATGCCAACATATCATTAGAAGCCAGGTAGGTCTCCATGAGGTGAGATCATGTTTAGTGTATGTGGTCAAGCTTTTTCATATGCTGGCATGACCCTTACCCTCCTCGCAGCGGAAATCCAGGAAGGCCACGTCCTGCAGAGGGATCTCCTTGAGGAAGGCGGGGCGCTGGCAGCGTGGGTTGCCAGTCACAATCTTCCTGGTCCTCAGCCAGTCCCCAAGCCAGGCCAGCTGACAGTCACAGTTGAAGGGGTTAGCCAGCAGGTTCCTGGGAGAGGAGAAAAGTGGGGAGAGCAATGAGAGAGCTGGACCAGTGCAAGACCAAGAGAAAGCAGGTGTTAGCATATATACTGATATCAATGTACCATTCTGTTTCAAATATTAGTGAATGAGTATACGGAAGAGAAAAATATTGATAATCAATCTAAAAAAAACACAGCAGATGGATGAGGACATTTATTAATTAAATACTAGAACAAGGAGCAGTACAATTCTGATGGAATAAAAGCGATTAACAGGAGCCCTGGCCACTTACAGTGTGGAGAGGGACTGCAGGGTATCGAAGGCCCCAGGGGTGATGGTTGTGAGCTGGTTATCGTAGAGTGAGAGGAGACGCACGTTGCGCAGCCCCGTGAAGCTGCTGTTGTGAACGCAGCTGAGGCGGTTGTTCCTCAGCATCCTGCAGGAGAGATAGAGAGTTTCAGTACGAGCGAGCAGCACAGAGCAGCCAGTCTGCAGCCAGCCCTAGCGGACGCAGCACTCACAGTGTGCGCAGCCCCTCCAGCCCACGGAACATGCCGCTCCGCACCGAGTCCATCTGGTTGGCAGTCAGGTGCAGCTCGTTAACAGCGATGGCGCCCTCAAACGCTCCGTCCTCAATCTCCGTGATCTTGTTGTTACTCAGGTTACTGCCGAAACAGAGTTAACCGAGAGGTTAGGGGCACAGACCACTGTAATAACGATTTCATTATCATCATGAGACAGATGGAAACAAGACTCATATTGCATAGCTTTGCATTATTTTCAACTCTGTAATGATGATAGACACAACAGCAATAATAGTAACAGTAATGATAATAATTTGAGTAGTCAGAGTAGTAAAGCCACTACTAATAATAATATTCACAGCATCATCAAAAGTGAAATGGCATATCCTGGTCTTATATCTGACATGCATCATAGGACTGATTTTGAGGGTCTGAGGGAACTGCTGTTACTCATCATAATATAGTATTTACTGGTCTTGTTTTTATTATTTTTGTTCAAAAAAAAGGTTTCTCTTCTACCACTCATTTGATACAGATTCCAAATGTCCTTTATGCTGCCAGTCCATCAGACAGTTACTCACATTTTCTTGAGCTGTGAGAGAGTCTTGAAGACGCCCGTCGCCTCCAGAGCTGCAATCTCATTGTTGTTCATACGTCTGAGGAGAGAACAGGTAGGGTTAGAACGAGAAAAAACGCCAGTGCATGGAAACTCTCCTCAAAAATCCAGAGAAAGGCTGGAAGCAGGTGCTGCTTTTGGGGAGGCCCCCTCCGAGTACTCACAGCTCCGCGGTGGACTGTGGGATGTGTTCTGGGATCTTGGTGAGGCGGAGGTTGGAGCAGTCCACCACGTTGGCTTCACAGCGGCACTTTGGTGGACACGCCGTGTCACTGTTGCACTCACTGTTGAGACGCGTGTCCTCAGTGCCTGAAACACAGGTATGCAAATACATAACCTGAAGCCAGGGACTTGGACTTAGATGAGCCAAACTTTCAAACAAAAGTATCTAATGGCTGGAAACAAGGAGGGTCCATTTGGGTCACTTTTCTCAGCACAGCAAAAATCTCAGATCCGTTTGAGATCTGAGTGTTGGACGGATGGACATTAGCCTTATATCTGAGTCAGTATTAAACTGAGGGTATAGCAGATAAAGTTTAGGGGTGGACCTTAGAGTCAGGGTGGAGGAGTAAACAGCATCCATATATCAGACAGTGTCAGAGTAGTGCCTTTGATGAGTGAGGGTGGCAGTGGATAATCAATCTTGATTTTATATAGCACCTTTCATAGTGTACCACCATCACAAAGTGCTAAATAAGCAGGTTGACATTGGAGGCAGGGTTAGAACACAATCTTCTAGAATACTGGTGAGAGCCCATCCCAAGCCAAAGACATTGCTGAGACCCTTCTGTTGTTTTTGGTGACACCATGTTTGCACACTGTGCAGGAGCACATGGTTGTCAGTGACAAGCTGTGGCACATTGTGCTCGGACAAACAGGTGTCCAAATAGGACTGTAAGTAAGCTTAATTTAACTACCTCACTGGAAACAGGTCTACATTTATTTGAACTACAGTATAAATAAACCCCTCGTTGTTTAGTTTCCTTTGGACACTCTTATCTTTTTCTCTCCAAATATATAAATATCTAGTATGGCTAACACACGCAGAGAAAATACAGAGACAGAGAAAATACAGAGACTAAAAAAAATGCCTTGCATGCAGCAAAAAGTTTACAACTTTTCTGCTGCATTTTCAAGGACAGAACAGGAAAGTCATAGCACACATTTTGCACATTTAAAATCAGTGCTTCTTAGAGCGGTAGGGATTAAAACCTGGCCTGGATTCTCCAGCTGCCCAGCAGAGGATTGAGTGCACACCACTGCGCCTCACTGCGTTCAAAACACCCTGCCACTGGCTGTTGGAAAGTCATTAAGGACGCTGATTGGCTGACTAAGGTACTCACAGTTATTGTGGTGCAGGCCTGGTTAGTGATTGCAAAGGGAGAGAAAGCAGAGCATCAAATTGATGAGAAAATGTTAGGAAAATCTAAAATCATTGGGACAAAACCATGACTTCCTTCCATAATTTATAACTACTAGACCTCACTGCTTCCCAGTCCCTCAGTTCTAAGACTAGACTACAATGGCTCCCAGACTCAGCTTAAAAAAAAAAAAAAGGAGGCCAAACTGCCCTCCAGTCCTGTATTCTAACACCACAAGCCCACACTGGCTCCCAATTCTAAAACTGCAGGTCTACTAATTGAGATATGCTGCCTTATTGGCTGAATTTACAATTGAAATGACATCTTTTTTTTTTTGCTGTTATAAAACTGTGACTAATGGAATTTGGACAGTGGTGATGCTCAAATCCAGTTTAGGGAGGTGGAGAAATCCAGCCCAGGTATTGGAATTGACACCCATCTTTCCCAATAAGAAATATATACTGTACATGAAGGTATTTCTGTGCATATCAGCTTGTATTGTTTTGTTCAGTTTTATATGCATTATTGTTACAAAATACAGTAGTACTAGCTACCCACACAAGTGTCCTGCTAAAGGACACCAATGACGTTGTTCCAATGTGTATATTGCTCAGATAGTTGCCCCGACTACTGTATGGTAAAACCTCCCAGGATGCTAATGTTGCTTGTTCCACTGAGGTTTCTATTCTGGTTGACTTTTCCTCAAAAGTAGTAGTTCACGAGTCGCGAGGAATCCAGCATTTTATTATTATTTTTTTAATCCAGTTCTATTGTCATCTTGACAGAGCCAAAGGATTGTGAAAAGCTTCTGCCAAATTTACTAGACAGCTGGAGGGGACTGTATGGAGTCCTGGCTCCGACCAAACCCCCTCGACACGGGGCAAATCAAAACTGTGAGGTCAGAGAAAAGAAATAGAGCGTGCTGAAAGGGATAAAAAAAAACAGAGGGGCTACTCACCTGGGATAAAGTACTGTTCTTTAGCTGCCAAGGGGACAGAATGAAAAAATATTAGTACAGTATACACTTGTACGGTTATTGACTGTAAATGGCAGTGAAACCATTATTGGGTATTCCCAATACCCTTGTGTTGTTAACCTCACAGCTGAGACACACACAATCTGTGCTGCAACAGTTAACGATGCTGCAATTGTTGGTTATATTTTCAAAATCGATACAAGTCAGAATTCTCCAATCTTATGAATTAAAATGGGTACGTTGCTTTTTGTTGTTTATTTCTTTAGAAGATTTTAACACAAACAGGAGACACGTAACTTTACCTATGCACTAAGATCAAATGATGTGCCTACTTTCAAAATCCCTAAACTAATCTGGCCCAGCGTGCCTTTGTATATCATTATATCAAGCATCTCCTCTTTGCATTCAAACACAAAAACAGCCTCTTCACAATACCCTTTCAAATCTGACCAGGGTTGCAAATCCTGTAAATAATGACTCTGACCGGGATGCTGTACATTGGAATGGTTCATTTTGTTTTCCTGTTTTTATGACTGTTTTAAGTGCTTTTGTTCTGTTTGATTGATTGATTGATTGATTTGCCTGGTTAAATAAATATATTTGGTAATTGAGTAAAGGGGTTGAAGAGGAAGAACGGACTCACCAGAGCAGCGGAACTTCTTGCTCTTGATCTGGCTGATGCGCTTGTTGGCGAGGCGCCGGGGGCTGGCGCAGCGCGCTCCGCTCGTCTCGATGGGGTTGGAGCGCAGGTAGTCTGCCAGCCACTTCAAATTACAGTCACAGATAAATGGGTTCTGCGCCAGGTGCCTGAATAGTAAAGCCAAATTTATGCTTGATCTAACGAGAAACAATCTGTGACAGCCTACATAACACCCACTCAAAGAAAATGATCAACCCAAAAGGACACTAATTAATTTGGAAAGATTATCACATATCAGTCATCAGATTTACCAGTAAAGTTTGGATAATCTGACATTTTTCACTCAGATTAACATGGTAATGCATATTAGAAGTATTTTATATGATGCTTTAGACAGTAAGTGCATTTTTGCATCATTCAGAATTAATTATCCACACAATGCTGTCCTCATATGACTTCAATGGCTAGTTTGCCAATGAGAAAATCGGTCAGGCGGCCAAGGTTGCATTCCAATCATTGTAGAGGTTGACATTTTTTCCACTACTGCATATTAATTCATGCATGCTGTGTGATATTATGCATTTCAAGCCACTTCAAACCTTGCTTGGGTCCGGGTAGAATTTTATCTGGAAGCTATTACTGTACCAGAGGTACTATACAACTCTGAATAATGATCTCAAAACTAAAAAAGAAATACAAGCAAAAAATCAATTATGTAACCCGTCACTCACATTTAATGCAAACACAGATCTCAGTAGGACAGTTACATTTTTCATGCCCTTCAATTCATTTTTGGTGCTCGTTGGTTGAAACACAGATTGCAGAAGGTTAATAAACCTCAAAAAAATTCGGACTGAAATGACTCACAGAGTCTGCACAGCACGCAGGGCAGCGAAGGTCCCCTTGGCCAGAGTCTGGATCTTGTTGTCATAGAGCGAGAGCAGGGATAGATTCTGCAGGTCCTGGAAGGCATCGGCACGGACACAGTGGATCTTATTGGCATTCAGCAGCCTGGAATGAGAGAGACAAACACAAACAGCAGGAAATCCTCAATTACTGTAGTGAACTGCTTACAGTACACTGAGTGGACAGTTTGGTAATTGATGTTACTATTATTATGATTACAATTATTATGTTACTTACAATAGCTGCAAGGCATACAGTCCATCAAAAACACCTTTGGGTAGGTCTGTGATTTTATTTCCATAAAGGACCCTGAAAAATAAACACTTATTAAATACTATTAACGGAAAATAAGTACAGAAACCCCCCCAAAAAAACCACACCACCTGCAAATCTTACACAGTGATATTCAGGGGCAATGAAGTGGCACAACAATGCCATAATTCTGCATTAACAGGCAATGTTAAGACAAGAGCAGCAGCAATTGTCCCACTGCTAGACTGGTACCAGGTGGAAACATTTTCCGATTTTGTGATAGACTCGGAGTAGGAACAATCAATCCACACAGCACACTCTACCTGTGTGTTACCATACTAGGACCACTGTGCAAAATTGGCTCCACATTGCTGGTAATGCTGAGACATACTAATGGCCAGGCATGTGTCTGTTCACATTATCACATAGATATTATAATTGTACCCCAATGGTATTTTTCACACTTGTCTTTCAAGGTACCCACAGTGAGTTGAGAGAGCGCAGTCCTTGGAAGGCATCAGGTGCAATCTCAGAGATGTGGTTGTTGCTCAGGTCTCTGGAGAGAAACAGCGTGCAGACTGGTTTAATACACACGCACATACAGCACAGCAGATATTGGGTTTATTTTCTCCAGGAATGAATTGTGTTACCTGTAGAAATTGCAGGGCTGTTACTGGTGATCAGCCTGTTGCAGAGCAGTATTTCTGGGACAGTGTACATTTATATATAAACTCACAATTGATTTATATCATGAACCAGGGAATAATAGCTGGATTTACTCAAAGCCTGGTTATCTCCCTGTATTTCTGGCCAAAGTTGAGGGACCACACTCACTGTACAAAGGCAGCAGAAAAAAAGAATATTGGGAGATTTTTTTTTTCTACAGTTAAAAAGAACATAATGTTTGCATATCCAGCCACTGAAAGAACAGGGATAATGAGCAGGTTATTAAATAGGACAGAACAACGTTAGGGAACCGAAGCCAGGAAAGTTATACCTTTCAAATTACCCAGAGCAAAGGTACATAAGCCAGGGACAGCTTAGTTGAAATATTTAAACAGGACTCTTCCCTGACCTCGGAAACAGTTCCATGGGATTCATTAAGTCGACAGGACCTTCAGTCAGAGCTTCACTGGGAAGATGACCACTCCTGCTTGCTTAGGGGATTGGTCAAATATCTGGACAGGAGGGACAAAGGTCCCATAACTTGGCAATTCTTACTGAGCAGACCCTATGAATCCAAGGTGGTATGGCAGCGAGTACAGTACATCCCTTTCTCTTCTGCTTCCCCAGCAGCTTGCTTTAGCACTGAAATGTTTACTTACATTCTGCGCAGCTTCTTGTAGGGGGAAAAGGCTCCCGGTGGGACCGATTTAATCCCATTCTGTTCCAGACGTCTGAAGACAAAAACAAATTTGATAAAACAGTCAGCAGACACAGTTAGCACTGCTATCTTATCATGTATGTCAGAAATGATTTCCCCTGCAGCAGGAGCCAGCAGAGATGCAACGTCTTGTTTCCACTGGTCTTGCTCTTTCAAACTAGTTTCAGAGCTGGGGCACACAGCGGTCGATTTGATCAACCTTTACCGGTATCCACAGTGATAAGCCACACCTGGATCTTTTTAGAGCATTTTACAGCATTGCATAGCATCGACTACCTATATGCAGTAACACTGAATTACCCCTAAAACAAGTGGAACATGCAATCCAGAGAAATCCATGATGATGTAAAATGCTCAAAAACACCCTGTTGTTTATCTAGTGGTGATCAGATGGGTTATAAAGCCATGCCCTCCAGTCCATATTACCAGTAGTAGAACCCTTTGATCAAAGTGGCTTTTCTTGGTAAATACTAGGCTGTTTTTGAAGTGCAGAATGTTGAAGCAAACAGCAGACTATGATAATTGTGTAGCTGAATCTGCATCATAACAGAAGTCGCAATCACAAATTGTTGATGCAGTGAAGTTTTAGTGCCAATTTACTACACTTCTACAGCAACACAACAGAGGCTTATCCTACAGGCAGTGCAAGATGCCAAGCCAAGAGCGTGCAACACAAAGCAGAATAAGCTGTGGGGAAGTCAACAGATGTTCCAGTGCCAGTTCATTCTCTCCAGCTGCCTGGAGAAAGTAGCAGAAAAAAAATAGCATCCTCCCTCCAACTTTTTGTTTGTCCATCTGTCTGGCTGCCAGCAGCGGGCATCACAGGCCTGCATTATTAAAGGCATGTGTGGTTGCATCGGTCAAGAAAGATTCATTTATTGCAGAAACTTCGGAAATCTCAATCTAATCGGCTTCAGATGTGCTGGAATGATCCTGGAATACAATAAAGGCTTATTTTTTGGTGCTCTGAAAATCCCATTAGTGGCTGCTAGGGGCTCGCTATGTATTAGGGCTCTCGTTAATGGGCTGGCTTGTGTTTTTCCAGAGAGCGGCAGTGCAGGCAGCTGCCTTCGAGACCCACACACAAACCCCCCTAAGCCTAATTAAGGGAGGAATTTTAAAAGCTGTGAACTGACCTATAAATAAACAGCATTTTGCTGGCCCGTGTTGGGGGTAGCTGCCTGAGAACTGCTGTGCCTGCTCTGCCTGCCACACAGCGGGGAGGAAAAGCAAGCACCACTCCCTGTGCACATCCGCAGCCCGGAACTACTTTCACATTCAAATTCATTCCCGGGTTGCGTGGGCAATAAATAATACCCACTTTTCACTTAAAATCTGCTTGAAATAGGAAATAGGTGGTGCTGGATTTCAAATTGTATGTGCTTTTATTATCTATTATCTTAATTATCTGAAGCAGAATATACTATTCACCAAAAACTGTGTTTTCTTCTGCAGCTTTTCAAGAGGGTTAAATGAAACCTTGTTTTAGTTTGTTGCGGCACAGATTCCCCTGCAAATCACTGCGATTTTTCAAGGGACGCTTGTTAAAAATAATTCAGAACAGAAACAAGTGAGCAGGGGACGGCTGCCATCCATGCCTAATGATGTTAGATTGAAATGTGTTTACATAGGCACTGCATTCTACAAATGACTTCAGGGACGTAAATGAATTCAGTGGTGACTTTAGTTTGAAAGAGACGCTACAAATTCTCTTTGAAAGCAACACTCCTATTACAATATCCGAGCAAAGGCTGAGAATGAAGTAAAACATTATTTATTAGTGTGGTTATATAAAGTGTGTGACTCTACAGACAAGTTGAAGGTTTGAATGGATTTGTTCAAGTTCCAAACTTACCTAAAAACGTTTGAAAACCATAGGCCAAGCTCACTTTGGTATCTTCGATTTACGCAGTGTAGAAGTAAAGCGTTAATTTAACTACCGACATTAACTGGATAATAAATGGCTGTACTGACCTATGATCTTCTGTACCTGGGTTATGGATTAAATAGTGAGATATCAATGGACAGGAGTCCAAGAAAGTCTCACTAAATAGCAGGGTGCATTGGTGACGCTCAATAACACTCAAAAGCATGTCTGGTATAGCCATTATTAAATTTGTAGAACATCTGCACTCCTGATTAGTCCCACGTACAGGTGCATAGACGACCAAATTGAAACTTTGATAAGAAAATAGAAACTAGCATCTCGGTCGCAAGACCTTTGTCAGAGCAAACAGTGGAGAGTTAGCACCCATCTCAAACGTGAGATACTTTCGACTCTAAAGGTCATTCTACACACCAATATGATACCACAGGGCCCCAGACATGAAATATCCATGCATTTGTGAGCCTGCAGCAACAGACGGTCCTTGTCTAAACATTGACAAATGACTCCTGCAGCAGCGATCAATAACTCAAAAAGCACGGCACCATGACATGACGAGGTGCCCAGGTGATACATCTGTGCATTCAAAAGCAGCAGATTGAAATTGATCTGGGTCAGGAGTAAAGCTCCGAAATCATGGTCAGGGGGCATTGTTTCCCAATGCAAAGAAATCAGCAAGAGGGAGTTTCAATCAATCGGGTAAAGCAGAAAGCCAGTGAATAATCAATGCAGATCATTTCATTTATCAGCTGCAAGGATTGCCTTAATTGAATGGGAATACCTAATGTAATCAGTTATTCATCTAGAGAAAGACACAATAGATTGAGAGACACACAGACCATAACTCTCAGTAAGTAAAGAGATACAAACTATACATGTATTTCTCAACCTCACAGAATCTCTCTCTCTCTCTCTCTCTCTCTCTCTCTCTCTCTCTCTCTCTCTCTCTCTCTCTCTCTCTCTATATATATATATATATATCATATTATATATGTACTAATTGAAACATATTCAAGTTAGTTACAGTGAAGAACTTCCATAGAAGGTATCGTAAACATTTTTGCTGACGTGAAAAAATGATCAAGTTTTGCACATTTGTTTTGCAGATTAGCTGTTTTTTTTTCCCCACACTGATGCAATTTAACCACAAAATCATGTTAATGTTTCAATCCAAACACTTCCTACATGCATCTCTGCTGAAGCTGAAAGGGCACTGCGGCCATATTGGCCGTGAACAAACATACATTTTAAGGGGCACTGCAGCAATTGAGAAGGGTACCCACACTGTTAATTTCGAGCCATTTATATATATATTCTTTTCTGTAACTAACTTGAATATGTTTCAATTATATATATATATATATATATATATATATATATATATATATAGAGAGAGAGAGAGAGAGAGAGAGAGAGAGAGAGAGAGAGAGAGAGAGAGAGAGAGAGAGAGAGAGAGATTTAACAGAAACTTTTTATAAATGTTATTGTCCTTTATCAATTTATAATTCCTTAAACTGTATCAGCAAGCTTTTTTTTTTCTTTTTTTCACAGTACCAGTCATATATAAACTTGAAAGAGATCCTGAATGGTACTCGAAACTCAGCTAATGGGGAATGTTGATCTTAGGAAACATAAACAAAGCATTGAAATGAGTATTGTGTGTCTGCATTACATACTTAGCAGGAGAGGAAAGAGGAAATTCAGCCGGCTAGATGACTTGGTGAAATTGTATACCGACTATGAAATAAGGTGCACATTTTCCATCCCTTGTGGGGTTTTTCTCATTATTTATACAAAGCATGGAATCCTACTATTTTTTTATTATTTTTATTTTTAATTTAAGCTTGCCAAAACATCCTATTAGTCCTCAAAATGTAAAGAATGGGGTTTATTGATTCCAAACAACAGGGTACAGGAGTTTATATAATATAAACATATAATGAGTAATGACCATCGTCCCTGCTGCCCCCTGTGTAGGGCATATATGCAGTTTCCTCTTTATCTGACCTCAACCTATGTATAGAAACCAAGATGATTTTTATTATTGTTATTTCTTTCAATGAATATATTGTCATTGCATATTTCCATCCTCTGAAGGGCCGGCCAGGGGTGGGGTGAAGGGTGCAGATCAAGGGTCCTTGTTGGAACCAATCTCCTACAGCAGATCTCATTTACATGCAGAGTTTTCCTCTGGGCTTAACCCCCTTGCATTATTAAAGAGACTGATGTTTAGTAGAGACTGCTCAGTTTGGTGCAGTTTCGGGGTGATCATCTATTCTCTCCCCTGGGGTTTGTGGATGAGAGTTGCTGATCCCCCACTCTTGTCAGTCAGCCGTGTCATGATGCACTGATTAGTTAAGGAACCGCTAAACTCAACTCTAGTCCTGAAGCCCCCGCAATGGCTCCCTGTTGCGTCGCATTCAAGATCCAAAGTTCAGTTGTTGATGGTTCGTGTCAACACACTGTAGCCAACTCCTTCCCTCCGTGCTTCACATACTGTCATCAGACATCAGCTTTAATGTAATCTTGGTTGTCATTTTGACAACACCTGTCATCATTTTCACAAGTTCTCTACATGAGTGGGGTAAAAGCCAAGTGAGAGGAGGGGATTTACTGTCATTTGCATGTTAACTAGGTTGACAGGAAAGATGACAACCAGTGTGCAAAAAAATCCTTCTAATATTGTAAAATTGGTACCAGTGACCAACGCAGGATCTGGCAGAGATCGGCAACATGTTGTAACTGCTGTATGTTATTTATCACATTTTATTAACAGATCACTATAATAAAATCCCTGATACAGGACATACATAAAAGCTACAGTTTCTTAGCAACACTTCCTAGAGAAATCCCAGCGCTGGGGTCTACTCACATTTCGGCCATGCTGTCGGGCAGGTTGGCTGGGATGGCAGTCAGCCCCTTTCCTCTGCAGTCCACAATGTTGTTGCTGCAGGTACACATGGCTGGACAGGATCCGGCCACCAGGCTGCAGGGCTGTGAATGTGGGGACTGCGCATGTGCTAGGAGAGGGGAGAGAGATTTAAAAATAGAGTCGTGCTTTACATTAATCAGTAAGGGGTGAGCTGATACTCGCACTCATGGTTGCCCTTGAATCGGATTTTAAAACACTCAATGCGGTCTGCCAGCGAGATTACAGCAATTTGCTTTGAATAACCTTGGAAGAGTGGCAGTGCAAGGCTTTACAGCTTTCAATCCAGCTAGAAAGGAAATGGCATAAATAGATATCTCCCAAAATGTAAAGCCCCAGTAAGTTACGGGGATATCTGTCTCCCTATATACCCATGCTAATGATTGCACTGGCATGACATGTATTATGAATAGATGGTTTTTTTTTTTTATAAGAATTGAATATGAGCCATCAGCTGCTTCAGACATGACATTTGCACATAATAAAGTATGACAAGGTCAAGTTCACCTCGTCATTACTTTTCCTCAAGTGAAAGTGACTGTTTTCCTCCTTGCTTGCACACTGCAGTGCAATATATTCTGCATCCAAGTGAAAAATCAAAAGCTTATGATAGAATGACACCCGATATTACATGTGAGATGAGGGAGAGCGTCTCTAGATTTGCTTTTATTTCACTGCTGTTTCGAGATGCATCCGATAGCAGAGCGGTTCAGATGAACCAGTTCTAATATGACATCGCAGATTGCCATAGTAACCCGTGTCTTGGAATCAGCCATGGAACCTGTCTGCAATGCAAGAAGGGCTGTGAAACTGTTTTTTTTTTGTTTGTTTTTTTTTCAGACTCATTGCGGCTGCAGTATGTCTGGCCTGCTCTCTTTAATTGTTTCCAGAGAGATTAACTTGATTGGGTTTGATTGCTAAATAAATACTCCACTGTGAAACTCGTCACATAATGCTATAAAGACTCAACTGTTAACATTCATTATGGGACTGTAGATTTAAAATGTAAACTGTAGCCAGTGTGTGCAATCTCTGCATTCAATATGCATTAGCAATTGTTGTATTCATTCTTAATAGATTAAGGCCCACCACTGACATACAGGCATGTCTTCACAAAACTTCAAACCCACAAGTTACAGTATTTAAAGAATGTCTTTTTCAGCCTGATTTCGTTAGTTTATAATAAACAGCTGCTTATGTAAGCATTTACAATTACAGTGCTAATAACATTTGCCACCAGTGATGGAACATGAATCTCAAAAGCTGATAATTAATCAACCCTTTTTTTGAGAAGTTTTAAGAAGTTTAACCACCCCAATTCAGTCCTGGGAAGAGAGAAATTCCCAGGCACGATCCCAGATAAAAGTAGATAATCTTGCATTACATACATAAGGAAGCGATTTGTGATTGTGGTCAGAGATAGGTCTTGTTTTCTCTCTCTCTCAGTCTATGTGGGGAGTTAAAATGAGACATTTGCTATTCGCTGCCAGACGAAGATGAACACAAACAGACCTGCTTGTTATATTAGTTAGAGGCTCAACATCTCTTCAGACTGCACTTTTCACTGGGTGGAGAGCCTGGATGTTCTGTGTGAAGCCTCTTTCTCTTTTGAAGACTATTATGAATTCCCAGTGTCTCTTCATTCACAAACATAGTAACATACAAACATATGAGAACAGACTAACACATGCAAGGATGCACATAGACAAAGACACGCTGTTACAATCCTGAGCGCACATGAAAGTACTGTAATTATTCAAATATAAAGCACAATTTTTTTAACATTAGGCTGTAGTCACTAGACATCCACTGGAACATGAATTGAAGGAAACCAGCAGTACAGAAATGTTGAGTTCTGTGAAAATACAGTTTCTGCCATTTTTAGTGACAGCTCAAGAACCATCCTTCACAATTTGTTTTTTTTTCCTCAACACAGTTAAGTGACCAAGTCACTTTATAGCAGTCCTGTAAACAGATACATATTTTCAGATTTTTTATTTTAAAACTATGAACTTCACCGCAGATGAATTCCTCCTCTTATGTTCTTTTACCATTCAATAGTCAGTCACCTCACTGTCAATAGCCAGCCCTCACGAAATTAATGCAAGATGGAGGAAAGACAACCTCAGGAAATACTGCACAGGAATCTTAAACAAGAGCCATGGAGAAGAGAGTAGAAATTAGCCCAACAGCTACAAATCCAGTTTCCAACTCACTGACAACGAAAACCAGTTCAGCCCAGGTTAACCAGCGGGCGTCCAGCCCTGAAATCCAATCCGTGTCTGGGTTTCGCTGGGCTTTCCCCCAACATAACCCAATACTCTACATCATCCAGCCCAGGCCCCCCAAATCCCACGCAGGTGTTCCCGGCACAAAAGTCACCCCCCTGTTTCTCTCCCCTGCTGCGGAGAGCACTGCATGCCAGCGAGCCAGGCTCTAATGATCCATGCGATGCGAGTTCAATGGCTGGTCACAGCTCCGAGTGTTTGTGTGTCTGTGTGTGTGTTTGAGGGGGGGCGGGACACTTAACCCTATCCATGGCAGTTCTCGCAGCACTTTTACGTTAACTGGCCCTTTAATAACCCAATTGAAGACCAAATGCAAAAGTTTATGCTGTTCAGTCTGTTTTAAGTTTTCCTGCTGCTTAGTAGCATGTTGCTTATCCTAATAGAAACACCAATCCCCTTTCTCCAGCACAAGAGCTATGGCGAAGTGCGCTCTCATATGGAGTTTCATTACACGGGTGGGGGGGGGGTCCATCTTCTCTCTCCAGCAAGCATATATCTTAAAGCAATTTAACAACATATGACTTTACAACTCTGCGTTCTTCACGCCTCTCATTCTAACATAAAGACATGTGCCAAATGGGAGCTTTAAACCTTCCAGCTCCTGGAAAACCACCCAGATCCCCAGACCCCACCTCCAAGTATCCCTCTCCTCCCAAGAGCTTTGCCCAGTGGGGACCAGTTTCAGGAAGTCTGGCTCCATTCTTTATCTTCAGCGACTTACGAGTTAATATTTGGTCATACCACCTAGCTATATAAAAACCATTAGCGTAACAGCTTCCCACACACACAGATCAGCACACAGCTGACATAGCAGCCATGATGGATGTAGAGACTAATTCAATCCAATTGGAGAAAAACAGCAATTGTGAAAAAGCAGGGTTGTTACTGTACCCAGAGCGGATTCAAATCACACAGGGGAAACCCTGCAACACAAGGCCCGTAATGAGCTCTGTTTAATTTGTTTGGTTCATTTATTAAAAACAAAACTTCCTGACAGGGACAGGCTGTTCCCACAGAGCTGAGTTACTGCCCGCAAGATTGCTGGGGTTTAAGGCTTCGTTAAGGGAGCCTTGGCACGTGAAAGGTTTGGCTGACGTGCTACTAACATGCTACAGGTCTTGAACAGCTGATGTTACATTACAGTATTGCGAACAAACATTAGTTTTCTGAAACTATTTCAAAACAGAATATTGTTATTCTGAAGGTCCAGGTAGACAGGACCCTGATTGACTTCAACAGCACAGTGTACCTGACCCAAGGATGTGGCATTGGTTGGTTTGTACTCTCAGTAAAGAGAGCTATGACATCAAGAACACTTCCTGCAGCACTGAGGAGGTCTGCTGTGCTTAGTGCAGCTAGTTTGGTGTGGCATATTTACATTAAAGTTGTGCTTGTTATTTTTTAGACATGCCAAATTGTATTTTACCACGCAATCACCTTTTACCTTAACAACTGGCACAGCTATTTTATTATGTTTCTGATTTGGAGGAAGGGAATTCGCCATACTTCAGCAAACTGTTCCTACCTTGAAACACAGCTGCACCTTGCTGTGGTGCTTGTTGATTGATAAACAGCACAGCTGGCACTCCACACACCATGGGCGCTGGTATCAGTGGATGGAGATCTAGGTTATCTCTCAGTAACTGCATGTTTAAAGGATTATCTTGTTTGGGTTATCTTGCTATGACCGTAGGCTGCAAAGCACTGTAATCCCCAGGCCTGTCAATCTCTCTCACTCTTTTCACACAGAAATCAATTGCAGACAATGCAAAGTGTCTCTGCTCTAGTAACCTAGATTCACGTGTCACACTCAATACCCAGAACGAAAGGTGCAGGGATGTGTATGAAGTCCCATTGCACACTGCTGACCCCAGCAAAGGAATGCAGTCCTGGCTGTGGGGGACCCTGCAGTCACTCCAGTCTCACCTCTCCCAGTAAGTGGAAGAGAATGTAATATGTTTATAATTCAGGGATACATTTAATTTCAATTTCAGCTTATGAAGCAGAACTGCATCCTTGTGTTTTTGATCACTGTGCTGGTATGTTCCTGTTTCTCTCTGTTTTCAGTGTACAGGTATGTGATTCTTTAAATAAAGGATACTGTTCTTCCGTTCAGGAGCATGTCTTTAAATATCTTTAATGATTGTGCGGGGACTGGGAGAAGAGAATTATAGCTGTACCTTGTCATTTGCAGACTCTTTAGAAAAGTAAACCGATGGACCAGATGTCTTTACTCCAAATTGCAAAGTGTAATATCTTTGTTTGTTAGTTTTTAAATATTGCTAATTTTATTTTTACTTTAGCAAAAAAAACAGCACAGTTTGCACTGGTGTGAAGGGACAGCACCAAGTGTGTTTAAAGTGCTTACCTGGGCAGGCGAACTCCTGTTTCTGGACCTCGGCCACATTGAGACCACGCAGTTGTGTTGGGCCGCTGCACTGGGTAAACAGCCCAATGGTGGGTCTCTGCCTCAGCCACTGGGAAAGCCAGGCCAGGTGGCAGTCACAATGCAGGTTGTTGGAGTGCAGGCGGCTGGGAAGGCAGGCAGGTTGAAAAGCATCATATCACCATTCACATACATGTATGATTTTAGAATGACTGGCACTTCAGAGAATTACTAACCTGGATTTATAACTAAGTACCATGGCAACACAATGGAAAAGCTCTAAGCAGCTAGAAATGGCCTACAGGCAGACCTAATTTGTATTGTGGCCTATGGCCTTAACTGATATATCAAAGAAAAGCATTTATACATCTTATTGGCATGGGTTAGATGTGACCTGTAGTTACTGTGAAAGTGTAATATCGCTATTGGTAACAAGAAAAAACAAAAATTGTTTTTTTAAAAAACAAAAAATAAAAAAAAACAACAACAAAAAAAAACATTTGCGCACATAAATTGAATTCTGCCTTAACTTGTTTGAGCTTATCAAAATAAATAACAACATCCACTGTCTGGTTTTTATTTACAAAACTATTACTGGTAATTCTTATTTGACGAAATCATACTTCCAGATTTCTGTCAAATCATCAGATCCCAAGGCAAAAATGTCAAAAGTGTGGTAACACTGCAATAATTATAGTTCCTGCACACAAATATTACAGTTAATAACTGCAGCACTGTAGTACTTGAATTATAATAATGTACTGCATTTTTGCTATATTATATTATAGTACAGTATATTATAAAACTATAAACCAAAGCATGTTTTCATGGAATTGGCTCCATCATTCCATGTTTTCCCCAAAGTAAAGGAAGGAAGTGGTAACTGTGTGGCCACTGGCTCAGCACCAACACTGATCCGGAGTGTCAGTTTGCATTTGGAGGATATGTGAATGTATCACTTTCATCTGGTTTTCAGTTGCACACTGTGTGTGACAATGGGGCACCGAGACTCCCCTGAAAAGGGGCAACACTAATTCTACTGGGCTACTTCTTTTAGAATTACTTATTGTTTTTAAAAAAGTTTTTTTCATGACTTGTAGATGTTCTGGAGATGCTCCACTCAATGAATCTAACAGTTTTGCAGAGCAGCAGCTGTTTGTATTATTTGTGTTTGTATTAACCACAAACAAAAGCATGTGCTGCCTGTTTAAACTTTTGCAAAGAGGAGTGGTAGTTAAATTGACACAGTATTGAAAGCAGAACCACCAGATGTATTTCACACTTTATATACTCTGAAACTGACTTGCTGTACAATGTTGCTTTATTATTTTGCATTGTAAAGCCTGTGAATTGGGTGCATTACTCACAAGGTTCGGAGCTTGGGCATGTGGTTGAAGCTGGAGATGGGAATGCTGCTGATGTTGTTGTTATTCAGGGTCCTGGAGGACAACACACAGATAGAAGAAATGTCATTTGTGGATAACTGGACTGTTTAAAAACCGGCACCCAATCAAAAGGATTCCAGCAGCTACTGCAAATCTGCTTCAGGCTTTCATGAGACTAGGCAGTCCCCACAGCCTCCATGCCATCCCAGCCTCTCTCTTGTCTTGGCTTCCTTCTGCTTGAAAAACTTTAACTCCAGAGTTCACTGCAATGGCACTAGTGCGCTTTGAACATCCCCCCCACACCCCTTTAACTCAAAATTGTCCATTGTATTGGTTTTGTCTTACACCCAGAGTACTGACAAACAATGGGTACCATAGCCTGTATTTCAAAATCATCAAAGGTTCAGTTTTAGACTAAGTTTAATACATGTCTTGCAACCAGAATGTGTGCCACTGGCAGCATGGCACTGTTAGCTACTGTAATATATGTGTATGTCCCCCTGTTAGTCTACTCCAGCTATAGCTAGCCCCTATAAAAGCACCAAAAAAGCAGGATTGCAGCCTAAACTCAAAGGCGCAGGTTACTTCCTGTTTGTTGATGCACTGTTGTGCCCCCTTGTGGTGGGCTCTGTGCAATAACAGTAGCTTATTGCAAATGGAAGTCTGCAGTGGGGAGTGCTGGCTGGGGGTGGGAAATAGGAAAGTGGATTCAGGACACTGCAGCTCTACTTACAGGACCTCCAGCCCTCTCATCGCCCGGAAGGCTCCATCCTCAATGCAGGTGATCTGGTTCTTGTCCAGCTGCCTGTTTGATTCATAGAGGAGACAGACAAGCTTAGGGTTATACTCTGTGTCATTCATTGTGGGAGATTTGAAAAAGCCCTGGTACTATAATTGTGCAATATGAAGTTGTGGTGCATAATGAAGCTTACAATCTTTTGGTCTGATGAAACTCATATTACTCAACTTATTTATTTTATGAATTCCTACCTAGGATTTAAACTGATGGCACAGACTTAAAAGTTCAAATTGCAGTACAAAAAATCCCACTATAAGTGAATGTAAATACAAATAAAAACTGTGGTAAAAGGGAAAGAATACCATAAAAACAAATTGCCTGTGTGTAATAAAGGCTTAACATCAGGGCAATGTAAGTACAAACAGAGAGCCTTGGATGGTAGCATTACCGGTATATGTAACGATAGAGGCCTTATATTGCTATGGTAGAAGAGCATTTTAGAGCAAGGTACATTTACTTAAGAAGCAGAGTTTGGAGTGCTACAGCATCAGAATGTGCTCTCTGTATAGACAGCCCTTGTATAGCTGAGAGTTTTGCTGGAGTGGAAAGCTTGGTTTGGGAGGCGGTGTCACAGTGTGTGTTGAGGGAGGGCCCAGGCAGCGTTGTTCCAGCGCTGGGTGTACTCACAGGTTCTTTATATCAGTGGCTCCACGGAACCCCTTCCTGGGGATGGCCTGGATAAAGTTCTCGCTCAGGTCACTGCAGAGAAAGCAGGTTAAGTCATTAGAGCTTCAATAATTCATCCTGGCTGCGCTCATCAATGATTCATGGTAACTGAGGAGTTTACCTATAGTGTTTGTTGAGGTAGGACTGATGGTTGCCCGTGTCTGAACCCCGAAAGACACTCTGATAATCTTCCCCTGGCTCTCTCAGTGATTTCTATTTACCTGCCTGGGAATGTTAACAGCCAGCAATGTGCTTACTCACCTATATTTGAAAAGCTTATTCAAAAACTTGTAACTCTCACTTTTTTAATAGAATGTTTTAATGTCTGTTTTGCTGAGGTACACAAGGTTTGGCATTCATTAAACTTAACTAAGCCTGCCATGGATAACCAGTTCCGGCTACTTAACACAGTTTTATAGCTGTGCTATGCCTTCATTGTAAACCGACACTTCACACTGCTGCAGTGTAACACATTCCAAATGTGCAGTTAGACTTAACTATTATAAAATACTGTACTGTAGTATTATATAGTAAAGTCAAAAATAGCATATAGCATATCATAGTATTTCACACAGTACAATAAACGATAGTGTTTTAGCTATTAGTATACAATACTACAGTATTTTATTATATGGCTAACTTCCACTGCTGTTACATTAATATTAACCTCTCGCCTGGTAAAGGGGTCCCCTAAGAAGTGAAGGGTCAGTCTCATTTAGAGACCCACACAATAGCCATTGATTGGGACTTGTGTGCAGAGAGAGAGAGAGAGAGAGAGAGAGAGAGAGAGAGAGAGAGAGAGAAAGGGAGGGAGAGAGTGTGAGAGAGGCAGGAATCCCTGGCCAGTGGTTTAATTAGTGGCAGCTTTTGTTCAGGCCCTGAAGAGTGAGCTCATTGCTTCCTATGTGGAGCAGGCTCAATCCCCCCGGCCCCCAGAGAGATCCAGAGAGAATGGGAACAACATCAGAGCACAGTAGAGAGGCAGGGAAATGAGACTGAGCATGAAAAAGGACCAGTCATTTATTCATGTTTCTTAGAGACAGTAATAACTCAGTATGTAAAATCAGACACAGCAGCAAGTATGGTAATGCAGTGCATTAGTATAGTACTTGTATTGCTCAATACAGTAAAACGTTACTATTTATTACAGTTGCACAAACTATAGGTAGTGATATATTAGAATTCCTTTTGACAATTCCATGATTATTTATGGTGTTTACATGAATTGTGTTTTCAATGTCACTTCACAAAGCTCATTCGCTTGAATCATTCACAAGGTAAGGTAGCTCAAAAATTGGAATACAATCAGATGTGGCAAGTAATGAAGACGCCAGCCCCCCGTCCCCCAGTGGCCCATCCACTTGATGCCCAACTCTTTCACTGCCTTGGGTTTTCATTTCCCTGCGCTCCATTGAAATCATAGAGACTCCAGGATCTGGGGGTTAAGAGGGCCAAACTCATAACAGAACGGTCTTCACTCCCTCCCAGCAGGGTGGCCCCTGGTGTCGGACACAGGGCTCTCTAAACAAACTGACCAGTTCCTTTCACCAAAACTCTGTTCACGCTACTGTGTGCTGGGGGAGAGCTGTGTTTGAAGTGGTCCCTGCTGAAATTACAGAATGATTGAAATCAGCAGTTTAAGCCTCCCTCTAATCCCTTTAGCACGCTTTAAAGCGATTGGCTGTGGTTTACAGCTCTAGGACACCTCCCCTGGCTGTGTGGGTTTGAGTGGATTAGGGTTTGGCGCAGCAGGGGGCTAATTGTGTCTCTGACCAGGGAGGGTGGTGGGGACTGTGCCACTCTCCATTCAGGGTACAGAAACTCTCCATTCCCTAATGACCCAGTTTCAATTTTTTTTTTTTATTTAACATTTTCACTTTCTTGTTTCTAGAGCGTGTGTGAGGTTCTGCTGCTTCTGCCAAGGTTAACCCTCTTCTAATAAAAGAACCATTACTTATCGGGTTTGAATCTTTTTTTTTTAGTATTGTTATTTTAACTGATTCATTTATTATGAAAGCTGCCATAGAAGGACTTCCCTATAGCCTTTCATTCAACCTCATGGTAAGTACAGTGCAGGCCGTGCCAAGCTCCCACTCCTCTCTCTATCACACACACACACACACACACACGCTGACAAATACCAATACGTCCTTCCCCCAACAAACATTTATGTATCTTTATTTATTTAACAGGGCTGCTAGAACTAATTGGTCTGGTAAATCATTTGAAAAACGTCAAGCAGACACAGATAAATCACATGGGATGCAAATTGAATAGATTATCAGATCCACGTTCTGGAAAACAACAGCAGACAGCATTAAATTGCACAGCCAAAATCTCCAACTAAAGAGCCTGCCGACAACTAATTGCTCAAGTTCCACTGGTAGAATTTCTCCAGTGCTTGCTGAAGTTTTACTAGTACGTCTATTCTTGGCTGGCCTGCATTTGTGTTCACTTCCAGAGCCACGATGAAGCCTAAAGCACTTTTTAACCTGCCGTCACTTAGCACTGGTAGACTATTACTTTTCTTTAAGGGCATCCATAAAATTCAATCAGACAGAACTTCATTATTTCAAATGTGGTCTGTCAGCCAATAGCTTAGTAGTTATTGTACATTAAGTGTCATAGAAATGAAGAGGGTTAGGGTTCAGTTATACACTCAAGTCCTCTGGGTCTTCCTGCATATTAATTAGTGTTAAAACACTCAAACACTCCATTCTCAGCTCTTCATCACTGTCACCCTGCTCCTTAATGAGCTCTAGAAACACTTGCAGAATCGGATGCTAGAGCTGTGTTCCATTAAGAAGTTCTCATATTAATTTGCGTACAATTATAAAAAGCAAAATACAAATCTAACAGAGCATAAATTCAAATGAACAATACAGACGCCTTTGTGTTGTTTCCTGTCAGCTTGCCATAGTTGTTACCTAGCTATATGTATGTGAAATACCTAACAAAGCTAGGACCTGTTATTACTGTACACTGGACAGAGATCATTATCTCTGAGGCAGCTAAATACATTACCCTACATCTGGGAGGCAGAACAAATAAAACCCAGGCAGCAGTACGTTGTGGGATATAGGATTCCTACAGTTTATTTGTGTATTTTCAATCAGTTTTGTTAAACCCTAATAATAAACCATGTGTTTTGAATAATTTCACGTGTGGCCATGTGAAAACTGTGTCAAGCCATGTGACACACAGCTAAACAGTCAGAGCCCTGCATTCTGAATCATCCTCTGGACTTGCACCAGGCTTCCCTTCAACAACCTTGTTCAGGTTCTTTAAAACACAGGTCCTCCCAAAGCCAGGGGGCAGGAGGGGGGGTCTGGGAAGCGTCAGGTGGAGATTACAGTCGGATAAATTTCTCCATTTAGGGGAGTGTTTGTAATCAACTCCAAATTATGTCTTATCGTTATCTTACTAAACATCTTCCACTCAAGTACAGAACTCCCCAGTAGCCTATTGCAGAAGGGGTTTGGCAAATCTCCAGGCTCAACTGCCAGTACAGGGTACATTTACACAACAAAAAAAGACTGTATTGCAGGATGGGACAGAAATGAATCTTTTTTTTTAATTTTGTTTTTTAAACTGTTAGTCAGTTGTATCTTTATTGCTCTATTAATACTTCTGATGATTTAAATGCGTTACCTTCTAAAAAAAACAAATAACTATTGAAATGTTGTAATGTGCCATTAGGCTCCTGGAACATTTTTTAAATCTGTGTTGCCTCCCTGTGAAATTATCTCCTTCTAAAAATAACCGATAAACCTAAACCCTGTCAAAAAAAAGGACTACTATCAATATAATCAGCTAAATGAAGCAAAATGTAAAATACATAGATTAGTAATGGCTTCGGTATTTTCTTTAAGTGTTGTTTTCAGTTTTGTAAGGTCTCAGCCACCATCTGAAAATAACTTTTAGTTCACATTCAGTTTCTGTTCTTGGTGGCGTGTCATGTACCAAACTGAAACCCCCACAACTGCATGGATTTGAAGACATCTGTTTGCATCCACATGAACACAGCAGGTAAACAGTAGCCAAGATGTACAACAGCTTGCCAAATCTGTCTCCACTTTATATTTAGATCCTAATGGGGCTTTATATTCAGCCAAACTAAAAGAAAACGAGCTATTCTGGACTTGGTCATGCAGAATCCTCTATGTCACTCTATAATATAGAGCCTTCTGGTAGTATTCAAGTAATCAGCTTACATTAGTCACCCTGTGTTCTTAATAATTTGGCAGTCTGATGTTGTCCTGTTACTTGTTGGAGGGCAGTGTATATGTGTTGTTAATAATTTGGCAGTCTGATGCTGTCCTGTTACTTGTTGGAGGGCAGTGTCACTGTAGATTTTTGCTTCATCATCATGAAGCAACCTGAAAATAAAATGACTGCAAGCTTTACAAATAATTACAATATTTCAAGTCATATGTCTACTCTTTTGTTTGTTTGTCCATGTCATTTCCCATTGTTTATAGAAGAACTGTTGTCCACGAGGTGAAAAACACAAACAGTCCTGCCAGCTTCTCTCTCGTGCCGGGACAGTCGTTAAACACTTAAACAGGCAGCATTGATCCCAAAAATGTTTCCTCCAGCAAAATGGGTTTTACATGTATGAGTGTCTCAGTGCTGCAAGCGGATTACCTTCAGGGCTCATACAGCAGGAGATCTACGGGACTCAACTGGTTTGGTTTTTTATAAACTTGTAGGGCTAGGAGGCGCCCAGCAGGACCAGGTGGTTAACTCCACCCTGAGTGTCTAACAGTTATTTCTAGGGGTGCCAAGCAAGACATAGACATAGTTCACAACTCAGCTTTGACTTTCTATACAGGTTTTTGTGGCTGACCTTGGCAGGTCTATGCTATCATTCTCACCATTTCAAAATAGGCAAAAGAGGCAAACTGCACCTGGATAGGGAGGTATTCCGCAGAACAGAACAAATTCCATACTGTCCTTCAGGAATGCTGTGAATCCTGTGAAGAATTCCCTTTTGAAAATGTTGGGTTGTCTTGACGACGGTGGGATTGTGGCTTTGGTGTTAAGTGTTTTGTGTTGAAAGAGACCTTAAACTTTGCCTTCTGTATCTCTGTGGTACCCAAGCACTCATCAATATATGGGCTCAGCACCTTTAATTATAAGGCTTATGTTACAGGGAGTCTGGTGTCTCTCCGCTTGGAGAGCTCTGGGAGGAAGTAACCAATTCTGCTTTGAGTTTCTACATGGCACTACAGGACACACCTACCTGGAAGGGAGCCACTAACTTTCTTTTATTAAATAAACTGCAACACGCATGCATATATACATGCATACATACATACACAAAGCTCAACAGAACCAAAATCAATCTACATCCCAAAACAGACACAACGTTTTACATATTCTAAAATGTTATTTGAATCAGCGGCAGAATCAAAGCGCTAAATTGGACACAAATCAATATGCAGGCAGTGTTATTATTTCTGCTCCAGCTACAAAGGTCAAGGGCATTGAACCCTTAAACCCAACCAGCCAATTGCAAATCCAGAGCTGGTAAATGTAGAGGAAGCTTGCCAAACTCACAACGCATTGTCTGTGGCCCCTGTGCTGCTGCTGTGTCACATTCCTCACACAGTGTGAATCAGAGGGAATACTGCCTGCTTCACAGCAAGTCAAACCTACACCGCTCAGGTTGCCCCGGGGACAGGTTTAGCCAGCCACAGCAGCATAAACAGGGGAAGCATTTGGAACTGCCTTCAAGAAACCATTGTGGCCCATCTATAGCATGTGAAATTAAAGACAGCTGTAAGAACTACTACACTTAATGTGAAAGTTTACTCTATGTAGACCTAGCCGTTTATTATCTAGACAAGATATCCACAGGGTCCCTTGGATGATATTATTATTGAAGTGTAATTTCTTTGTAGAATATAACAGCTCCATAGATAGAAAGCTTCATCTGCCAAGTCAGGCATATGTGGAGATAAAACTTTATATCAGATACTACATTTAAGGCATTAAGTGGAATTATCTGAGATTATAAATCAGCATAAAACCAAGTATGTGGCTGGTAGGTTGAAAAAAAAAAAAAAAAGTCATATACATCTTTATGAGTAACCCCAGTCGAAATCTCTATGCTGACAAGGGTGCTTCTGATTGGTTGTATTTTGATTTGGGTCCTAACAAACACACATTCCCACACACATTCACAGAAACTAACAAAGGTTACACTCACACCAGTACACACACAGGTGCACAAAGTTTAAGGTCTGGCTCTTGCAGGTTTCTGGCATGAAGACCTATCCCAGTGCAGTCAGTCTCCTGGGTTGTTTAATCACTCATTACAGAGGACAAGATGTTTCCAAAATCGCAGAAGAGTTGGGTTTGTCTCTGGGAGATGACACTGTCCAGATCCATGCAGGAGAGGATGTATTGGACTCTCTCCCCTTCAGTGGGCCAGCATGCTCTGGCATTCAGCCCTCAGCTCATAAATCACACACAGCAATCAGCACCTTGTAAACTGCTTGTAACTGCAATAATGCTTGAGAAGGGGGTGGGGTCAGAGATCTAGGGAGGAGGGCCCTTTTCCTACTACTGTATAACAAACCTAACTGTGGCAAAATGTTCAATGTTTAGCCAGTAAAGCATGCATTAAACTGTCCTACACATTTTTATCAACATGAAAGCTTGAAACACATTTTTTCACAGTAGGTATTCCTATGACATAGTTTCATTGTATTATAGGGTTAACAGGTCTAATAAAAGTATTAAGTGCTGGTCAAGGCCTGGAAGTGCAGATCTAGACCATGTAAAACTCACTCATGTTGCAAAGCTATAACCAGAGACAAAATGCTTGTGACTGGACCGGATTTAAACAGAAATGGATTTAGATTACATGCACACATCCTTTCACATATACAGAAAATCGCTTTATATTCACTGAGGCTGGACAGAGAACGCCCACATGATCAGCGGTTTCATTTCAGAGGGACACTCCTTTAATTAAAGACATTCATCACTGTGGCCACTGCTGCCATCCCACTTAATCAGTAGCATGTAATTAAACCATTATGGGCTCATTAAGAAGTCTAATGGGGTGTGGAAAGCTGTTAACAGGATAGCAAACTGAACTGATGTGCACTACCCTCCTCCCTGTCACTCCCCCCACCCACACACACACACATACACACACACACGGCAGCTCACAGCTCAATAACGCTCTGGCCCGTGACAGATTAGGCATTGACAGCAGAGGGAGATTGCGAGCTGGTGCTTCTGTGCACGGAGCTGCTTTTGGAGACGAGTGCAATGCTGAAATGAGGTGTGAAGATTCACAGCCCAGCAGCCCCTGTCTGTCTATCCACTGGGCAGACAGGCAAGGCTAGCTGAGAAATCTGCAAAGCCTGGGAAAAGGTGAGCAGTTTGAAAGCCTAAGGATAGCAAGAGTCCACTGTTAGAACTCTGAAAGGTTGATAGCCCTGGGGACTGAAGCCCTTACCTGCTTCTTTGTCTATTCACAAAACAGTAACATCACAGAGCCAGGTTTAGTGTCTGTGATTGGGGAGGGGTAGACTGTCTTCTTAAAAGGCAAGTACAACATTTAGAAATACAAAACTAACAGGAAGGATCCAAAAAATAAATAAATAAAGTTTATGTTTTAAGAAAGATTTTTAAATTATCCTTAGCAAAATTGTAGCATATTTGTACCAGGTTGTAATACAAGTAAAATCATTTAGGAGAAAGACTCTGCAGGACAATTACAATGTCTACTGGCTACCAATATGCTCTGAGTAAACTCATATTAAGACTCTTCGACCCTGAGCTCTACTCTGCAGTCTGCATTGCCTCAAACTGCTAGAGCACACTTCACAGTTCATCAGATCTAAAGAAAGAGGGGTGTTCTGTTTTCTAATTGACAGCAATCATTTGGCCACACCCTTTTAAAGAAAAGGTGATCTTTATCAGTAGCATTTTGCAATTAAAACTAAAGGACACTAGAACACTCACTTCTCTGATTAGCCTGTAGATAAGAAATAGGTTTGCTTGCCCTGGAGACAAACTAGGGTGAAAACGACAGTTCCAATGATTAGTAATTACAAGGTGTTCTGTTGGAATCCTTTTGATATTCCGTGTGAAGCAGCACAGATGCAATAGCTATGAGAGACAGAGAGATAGGACGAGATAGAGGGGCAGAGGGGATAAGAGAATAAGACACCTTCTCATAGACAGGACTGGTAAAGAGAACTCCACTCAAAACTGCAGAACAGTAAACTAACCTAATAGCTTTATTTATGCCCAACTTTTCCTTTTTTTCAGTAAAGGACACAAACTATTTAATTTGTTATCCTAGAGTCTTTCTGCTGTAGATGAGGATTGAGCAAGCTGGATAGGAATGTGACATTTTTGTACGGTAGGACAATAGCCAGAAATCTGAGGAGAAAGAGCAAATTCTATCATTATCGGTTGAAAGTTGTCAGTAAAGGAAGGGAGAAATGAGGAGGGAGTGTGTCATAGAGGCTGACTCAAACCCAAGCTACTGTGGAAGGGTGCTGCTGTCACAGTTTGATTGGGAGAGGTGTGCTCATGACCTGCAGGGGATTTGAATCCCTGCCAGTAATAACAGCAGATAAATGGGTGCCCTGGGGAGAATAGCCTGTGCGGTCTGGAGACTTTCCTCAGAGCCCCGTCTCAGCAGTACTGCACAGCGCCTTGTGTGTTACTTAACCCCCTGCTTCAAAGTCAAAAGAGGTATGCAATAAATAGCTGCATGGTATTATTTTTTACAGTACACTACACTTCGCAGGAGTTTCACAGTCTGCACTGACTAGTGCCACTACATTTTCCACATCAGATGTGCAATGCAAGGATGGTTTCGTGGTTGGGTTCCAGTTTAGCTGTAAATTAAATGTAGTTAAGCTGCACTTTACAGGAAAGAACATTGCTCCACTGTTTCTACCATTGCTATTCAAATGATAAAATATACAGACAGGTTATCGGTTGCTATTGAACACAATTGCACTGCCTTTAACTTTATATAAATGTTATATAATCTCTGGGGTGCCATATTAACTGCTGGACCCATTGCTTCTGTCCAGCCCACACAGATGTATTTTAATTCAACAGTGTTTATACCTTCCTTATCCAACAGAATCCAACCCATTTATTTATTTAACATAAAACCACTAGGAAAAGGCTCGTTAAGACGAATCATCTCATTTTGTGCCCTGAAGGGATGGCAAAAGCAGAGGCAGCATTTTCTACGCGTTTCCAAAACATTAACCTGTTAAGTCCCATTGTCTAACTCAAACCGAGTCACACAAAAAGGATGGTGGTCCTTAAAAGTGCAGTCCCTAAGGTCATAAAAGCCACTCCCTCATAAAAAAAACCCAGTACTATTTTTACACTATAAAGCAGCTCTCTGTTGGACAGTCCCTTTCCAGTCTCCACTTAACATGCTGTACCATCCTGCTCCACTGAAACTAAAGGTCAAGTGATTGGTGGTTTCAGTTTCAGTTATACCAAATAAATACAACAATCACTTCTGATTTGGGCAGTCAGGAAGGAAGGAGAGGGTTAAAGTGAAACAATCCCTTTTCTTTCCTAAAGCCCTCATCCCACTGTGGATGCTGTTCCTTCTGCATGTGTGTCTCAGCTTGGTTGTTTATTTTTTGCATGGATTGGGAATGCTGACTGTCTAATTGTCTGGGGCAGGAATGCAAGCCATTTCAATGCAGGGGGAGACAGGGAAGAGGTTCAGTTCACCGAGACTCAAGTGTGCATTCCTGGCCCCTCACATCTCCCCTTAAACAACATCTAAAGGACCTGGCAACATCTCTATAAGCAAACACTGTTTTGTCTGTATATCAGCAACACCAACCCACCCTTCACACTCTTTCGCTTACTCACTAATCCCTCTCTTGCTCTTCCTTACTTCCTCTACCTAGCTCTGATCTCTCTTTCTCCCAGTTACAGACCCTCTTTCGAAATCTGTTTCTTTATCCCTCTCTCCAATTCTTCAACACATTCTCTAATCTCTGTCAGTTCAAATCAATTTGATTGTGCTTTGTTGGTGGGACTAGTACCAGTATTGCCAAAGTTATTACCTCCCAGTTCATACAACAGTGATACAAATCACATTTAGGTTTAGTGTCTGAATTATTATTATTTCTTATTAGCAGTAGTAGTGAAAGTATTGTATGGCATGCTTCATTACCCATTTTAAGAACCAGCACTTGGGCTGTACCTCCTTTGCACGGAGTGCATACAGATCAACGTTTGCCTTTCCTGCTAATAGGTGCAAAGCCTGTGCCTTTATGTTTTAGAATACCTTCCCCAGAAGGTACGTCTTTCAACACTGTAGGCGGAGGACGTTTTGTCAGCCACAACTAAATGTTCCTTAAGTAATCCCTCAATGACTGCAAAGGTGGCGTGTAATAACAGTGTATGGATCACATGTTGTGTAGGTTAATCTAGTCAGTTTATCTTTACATCCAGACTTTCAACATCACTCCCAGGGCAGGGAACTTTTAAATGGGTTTTTTTTTTTTCCCCCGATCTGAGAGGCTGCAGATCAGCTGTGATATTATCCTGCAGAGAAATCTTTTCTCTAACAAAATGACCAGCTTTGTCAGCCTCTCTGGGGGAAGGCCAGACTGCCGCTCACACACCCTCCTGACGCCCTCAATCACTTCCCTGCTATCCTGGGAGTTCACAGTGATATATAGAGGTGGTGAATGAGGCACACAACTATTTTTATAGAGGTGCTGCAAATATACAAATAGAAATTCCCCTTTGGGGGAGGGGAGTCTGTGGTATAGGTGAAGGGGACAAGAGGCAGAAAACAAAAACACTATGAAAGTGTTGCTTCGATTGTAGTTTAAAGGGGTAACGCTATTGTTATGACGGATAGGTAAGTAGTGCGGCCAAGTGAAAAGACCTGCAGGAATCAGAGACTAGTGGTTGGAGCTTGACTGGGAGGGTAGCATGGTCTAGTGGTTAGAGCTTAGGGACTGGGAGGGTAGCATGGCTTAGTGGTTAGAGCTGGGAGACTAGACAGTGTGAACTGGAGTCTATTGCCCCAGACTCTAATGGTTTTAATGACACCCTACCACACACTCTGGAAAGGAGACAGGTTTCCCTATTGAGCTCTTGAAGTAGTTTTGTAAATGAAGAAAGGGGGTGTCTGACTCTCAGTGAAGTGAAATATGTTTAAATTAAAGGGAACTGTTTGGTGCTTTCGCTGGAGAGAGGTCTCAGTTACAATTCAGCCTCATCAATGCAACAAGGGAAAAAAAAAAACCCATATCTGGAAAGGGTGAAATCTCTTTATTGGCTCTGCGTGTTCTAGTGTCTGATCCTGGGCTAAGCACAGCTCTTTAATGCCTTACGCTAATCCCAATTACAGGGCTTTGCTTTGCATGACAATAAAAACAGACCCATGACATGCATTTGTCTCTCTCCCACTGTCTCACTTTCTCTCCCCTCTGTTTCCCTTTTTGAACTGGTATTTTCTTATCTGCTGCTCTTGTTTTTTACAGCTCTCAGTCCTACACCTGATGTGCCCCTCCATGCAGCCTCCCCACTCTTCTCTTCTCATCCCACGGACTGTAGCCTGCCTACTCGCACTCTCCCTCTCTCTTCCTCCTTTGTTTTTGTCCCATGCCTACCACTCTTTCCTCCTCTCCCCGATCCCTTCCCCGCTGGTATAAATAGTGAGAGTGTCTGTCACTCAGTGGTGATGAATGGTGCTGGAGAAGTATCTGCAGACAGGCACTGTGATCCTCACTGGCTGCAGAGAATGTGGAGAAGGGATCAGGGTATAAATAAAGACTTCAAACAATAAAGATATCAGCCAGCCTGAGCCCTGCATCAATCCTAGAATTCAAGCCCCTGCTTTAGAGAGACAGCCCTGCCAGTCCCACTTATAATTTCTCAGTTAAAATAATTCAGGGGGAATCTGCAACAGCTTTGTATTCAGCTCACTGTAGCAAACAGAATCTTTGGAGGTAATATAAGCACTAAAGTACATTTAACATGCAAGCAGGCACACAAACAGAAAAGTGTTGAAATTCTGTGTACACTAGCAGGGGTATTAGTAAACTGCAGTGAGATTTATAACAAAGACACACAGAACATACAAAATAGAAAGAAAAGGTAGCACTTCAAACTTTAAGTCCACACACTTTTTGATTTTCATGCCCAGATATCATCTTTCATTACATTAATTAAGAGATGAAATGTTAAGCCAAACTGGCAGGACTAGTACCAGCAAATACAAGCAGATATTTCAAGAGGAAGCCAATAAACTAAAACTATTCCACAAAATTAGAGCTCACAATGGTATTCAATGTAGAAACTGCACCTGTAAAAGTGTAAGCTTGACATACAGAAAGACAGACAGCCTCCAGCCTTCACTATAGTCCCATGCAGGGGATACAAATCTCCAGGAGGGGTTAAAAATGAATTAGTCATCAAAAAATAAACAATGGTAACACTTCTGAGACATGCCTCGGCTTCAAGCAAAAAATCAATAATCACACTCTCTAATTATTACAAGAGGATTTATACTTTTATTTTTTTTTTTAATGCATATGAGCCAATGAATGTTTGTCTATCTGTGGGTGTATGTGCTCCCTGCCCTGTGTGTGTTTGTAGGTATGCAGAATCTGAGTGTGGGTGTCTGTGCAGACTAGCACAGTCTACTAAACTGGAGACACTCTCACCTCGAATTACTGCAGTGCTAACGCACAGCACAATTTGTTGTTTGTTTGTTTTGGGTACAGAATATGCATTTAAACTGGAGGTCAGTGCCTTTTCATTACCGAGAGCTGCAATGAATAATTAAAGCTGTCATTCAGAACAAATGTAAATCCAGCATAAATTTTACATGGAGCGTCTTACTGCTTCCCATACCAACAGCTTTCCTGTACGGATTTGACAGCCACGCAGAGGCAGCTCCAGGCCAGGGTCTCTGTGGGACTGTGTGGACAGGCCTCAAACTCCCCCAACCAACAAATGACAGGCAGGAAACGAAACAAAACAACAAAACAAGCACTTTCACTCAACTGACAGCAAATGAACACAGTGTTAAGCAAGATCACCTTTCTGAGCCCAGCAATGTAGAAATGCTCACATCCTTTTAACAAATGTTTTGCTTTGTTTGCTAATGAGGAAAAATAAATCATGCAGAAAACCTAAAAAGAGATGTAATTAAGCTGTCGACGTCATGTTTGATAATGAGATACAGAGATTTATCTGACTCAGCCTGCAGTCCAGGGAATATGATTTCACCTAGGGTTAGGTCCATAGAGTGAGAACCATGTTTTTTGTTTTGTTTTTTGTTTGTTTAATACAAGCCATGGCCCAAAGTTGTGATAGGAGTGTAGCTTGGGAAGTACACAAACGCATCACTATACATTATACTGATAGCTTCATCCATTAATGTTTTAACAAGGTATAGAATACAATTCAATAATACAATATTTAGGCTTTTCAAGATACAAAAACTATAAAACGACCGGAGGCAGAAGCTGCTGTTGCAATTATGAGACATGACACCCTTTCTTTGTTTGCAGTATTGTGTGTGTTTGTTAGAATGTTTATTTTAAGGAACGTTGATAGTCCATATTCATATTGTTAGAATATTTGGAATGTATGGCACTTTCAATGCAGAGATATTGAGCACAGAGTTGTGGTGGGGTATCTTGGATTGACTAGAGGGAGAGAAAATGTGACCATTTATGGGCATTTGTGAAGGGTTCTCTGTTCTGCTGTTTGGTTGCATGAGGGGATGGGAGAATCTCAGAGATAACAGATGTAAAGGAATGTCTGTGAGGCTTGGAAACTTGCCACAAGTACACAGGTATAGTGAGGAGGGGTCATAAATGACATCATTAAAAGGGTGTGTTTTGGAATCTACAAAACTAAAGTGAATGCATTGTCCAGGGCTCAGTTCTATCAGTGAGTGAAGCGACTCTATTCAACACAATTACAACACACTACAACACACGATATACCAATAAACATATATAGTTGACAAAACTAATATTGTTTATCAGTTTCATTATTTCTTACATTTATATTCTTTTACAGCTGCCAATTACTAAGTGCCTATAATGACACTTTAACAATAATAATAATAATAATAATAATAATAATAATAATGTACCCCTTAAGAAAACAGAATTGAAAGATGAGGGGCACTGTCTATGAAATCATCACTACGGGTACGATTTATGTGTCCCTACTGAGAGGGCGTGTCAGTCACTGAGAAAAGAGATGTGTCAGAAAATGAAGATTCTGTAACGTAAGTGTTGAGAAAGCGTGGAAGTTGCCGAGGTGGCGGTTGCTAGGAGACAAAAGGTACCCAGCTGTAACTGTGACTAAGCCCTCTGGGAGTAGAGGGGAACAATGGGGTTGGTAACAGCTGAGTTGGCATTGTGTGTCGGGGTTAGCTGCAGTCACTTTTCTGGGACGATGGCAACAATAGACCTGCCTCTCATATTTGCTTTCTCTCCCAAAGCTCATAAATTCTGTTTTCCTCTGACCAGGCTCTGCGTTCCATTCAGAGGCTCTGGAGCCATTAGCTCTCCAGGGCGAGAAACGCAAACTTCCCTTTTCAGACAAACAAGGAACACTTTTATGGTTGTTGTTTGTGTGTGTGTGTTTGGAGGAAGATTTTAATGAAATTCCAGTAAGCATTGTAGCATAGTGAAAGCTAAGTGCCAAAAACCCAGGAGATGGTAGGTTCAATTGCACAGTTAATCCCAGCCCTTTGGTACTGGATAAAGCTAAAATTATACTTGAAACATAACAGTGCTTCCCATAGCACTAACCAGTATCCCACACTGACTGCAAGTCAGTTTGTTCTAACTGATAGGTCACACTGCTACGCATTCTCTCAGTTCCAACCACCAAGCCCTACTGCTACAATACTGAAGTCCCACATTGCATCGTAACCCATAAACTCCAAACACAGGTCCACAGAGTAACAGTGTTGTAGATTTGACCCATCATACACTTGTAGACCTCTTTGTTTCACAGAAATAATCATGTTGAAACCTTCCTTAAGTCCCAGCGCGCACTGTGGTTAGTCTAAACCCTTCCCTGCCTTGGCACCAATGTACTGAGAAAGGTCCTGCATACAAACACTGAAGAAGCGGCACTCAAACCAGTCAACCCAAAAAATCCTGCCCTACAAATCTACTTTAGAAATTTGTTTGGTTGCAAAGATTTCTTCAGCAGCAGAGTCCAGATCGTCACCCTTGGCGGAACTTTGTTCCAAAAGTTCTTCTACTACAAAAAATAAAAATAAAAAACAGAGGTAGTCTAGTGTTTTTTTTTTTTTCTCTCTCTTTAAGTCAGCCTATTGATTAGATCCTTGAGAAAATCTAGGTTTGAATCCCAGATCAAGCATTAACTGTCCAGAGTGTAAGAATATAAGTTAAATTCTAGCATGGGTAGAAGCATCAGGGAAAACAACATAGTGCATCTGGACTCCCTTGTTTAAATCAGTTCTGGCTACTCTACTCTCAGTTTAGGACAAACCTGTACTTCTGGAATATTCTGACAGATAGGGAAGTTCTCACTTTTTTATCAGGATATCCATTGGAACCTTTCCTGGATCATTCAGTGCCCACACCAGTATCAAGCTCACTTTTTTTTTTTTTTTTAACTAATCCAGAGAAAGCATTTAATTAAATAACATCAAAGTGACACAAAAATGAAATTTTTCTGGCTAACAGCCTACTGTATACCAGGACCCCAGATAAAATAACATTCTTATTATGAGCTGTTGTGTGTACACTATTGCTTATATATTATGTGATTAACCAGCACTCATTAATTCTCATTTGTGATCAGCACTGTGATAATATTCTGAAGTACACACAGACACTAACGCATGCAAAAAAGAGAGATGTTCTGCTTTGCAATTAAATCGAGTTACTCAATCACATAATCATCAGGTCTGTTAAAAAAGTGAGGATCAAAGTCACCTTGCGAACTGTTTGTCTATTTTTTGTCCTTTTAATATGACTGCCCCCAGCAGCCACTGAGTTACAACCCTCAAAACTGCAGACCAAATACAAGCAATGAAGATGTTTTTTTAAAGCGAAGTTAATGTTTCAAGGTTGGCATAGCTAATACGCCCCTGGTGTGAAACCAGTTGGAGTTTGTCATAAGCGAATGAAGACAACGGTCTTGTGGCCTTGGGGGGTCAAGTGGACTCTGACCTTCACTACGTTGCTCTGTATAAAGGCATCCTTCCCTAAGTGACAGCATTCCTCCAGCTGAGCACAGACTATGATGGGATTGTTCTTAATAAACCATATCAAGGACACCCTTTACCCAGAGCAAAATAAATAACGTATCTATATAAAATATGTATCTATATAAAATATACCTTATTTACTCCAAATTCTCATTTTCCAAAACCGACTATGGTTTATAAGCTTCTTATGACTAATATCTGAGTGCAAGCAAGGGTGACATCACCAGCTAACATTGTGTGCCAAGGAGCTTTTTCAGTGCTTTTCCAACAGTTTTAAAACCATTTTAGAAACTGTTGTCTAACATGTATTACTCATCTTTTTGCTTAATTTTTAAGACACCACCTGCAAATATGATTCTGTAAATTCACAGGTCTGGTGCCTCTAAAGACATAAAGTCAATAACCCATTTGAATTGAATCCATCGCTTCTCTAACTCTGCCACGAGCCACGCTGCCAGTTCATTAAAATTTCTTTTTGGCTGGGATTTGGCCACAGTTAGATGAACTCCAGACAGAGTAACCAATGAGGATCCATCCTATCTATCAACCCATTCATCTATCCATCTATATCTCTCTCCATCCCTCCCTTGGCTATTCAGTGGGAAAGTGGCTCATTTTCTGCCCCACTGCCCTGACTTGCCCGCAGCCCACACACAATCACACAGAGCAGGACTCAGGGGAGCTGCTGACACACAGCCCCACTCTCAATGCACCAGCTGGGAAGACGGAGAGCGCGGAGCAAATCAAATATATATTTCGTATTTCCAGATGAAATACTGGTCTATAAAAGGTACCACTGAACATACAGGAGAACAATACTGTATTTATTGCCAATATAAGAGCAGACCTGTATTTTTGAGTGGACCTGTGTTTTAAACACTCTGCCTTGTTTGGTTGACCTAGACAAAGGCAATGTTCAGCAGTGGTTGTAGGGGAGCCTGCTCCAACTGCTCTCACACCTCTTGCATACAGCAGGTGGTGCTACTGAGCAGTGTCGCTTGAAGTTTTCAGGTGGCGAAATGGAGGGGCAGAGATACCTGACAGCAATACCAAACTGATTGAAAATCAGTGAACTTTTGAACCGAGATTTCAATAATATCAGTGAACAGAGTATTAATAACAATATCAGTGAACAAGTATTTACAGACAAAAATACCAGCCCTCCCACTTCTATGAATCAGTCTCATTACCCCAGCTGCAAAGACCATAACTCTTTGCTCTAGCCCTGACACCCGGTAATATTTGGCATATTTATTCTCCTCCAGTCACACAAAACTACACAGAGCGCACAATCTGTCCTGAGCTCCAGACACGGAGCAAAAGGTCACCACCTCATTCCCTGAGAAGGGTCTGAGCACTTCTGTTATTAAAAGCTTTAAATATCAATCTAAGAGTCACAGCGAAAATACATTTCCACTTATTTATTTATTTTGCAAATGTGAAAAAACAGTTTACACCATAAAATGAAAGAAAGAAAGCAAGCAAGCTAAAGAGGGAGTGTGAGAGGAAAAAAGAAAGAGGGGGAGAGAGGGAGGGAGAGACAGAGGTAGAGAGTGTGAGAGAATGGCTGAATTGGAATTCCATTGTTGCCCGGACTAATATTTGCTTATTGCTTTTTTTTAGTTTTTTCCTCCTTTAATTTTATATTTGCAAAGGGAAATTAAAGATCACCAGCAGGTTTCCTAGCAGCACAGAGGCTGTGGGGGTTGGGGGAAAGATTTGGGCCTGGGGGTCTGTGTGAACCAGCTCCCTGTTCTTGAAACCATAGCTGGGCTGACAATATCCCTCACAGTTTACTGCTGGAACCCTGAATAACCCACATCCTATAATATCGCTGCATTCAATAACCTAATGTGTGTCCTGTGTACTGTACAGTAAAACTGATATCTAATATTCACTAAGAAAATGAACTATTTGGCCTGCAGTGCTTTATAGTACTTTTTTGGAAGATTAAATGTTATTGCCTGCATGTCTTTAAACTCCAAGTTGTTAAACAGTTTAGAAACCCATTAATCTATGCAGTCTATGAGTGGCTGTATATTTTGTTTAACAGTGAAATTCAATGTTTATAACAGACACAGGACTTTCAAAATGATACGCTTCGCCCATAAAAAAAAAAAAAAAAAAAAAGTATTGTTTATTTATTGTAACCTCTTGCTTTATCAAAGATGCTGTTACTCAGAAGTGCTGAAACATTGCTGCCACTTGACACATAATAATGCAACCCCCCCCCAAAAAAAAAGAAAGCATCCGTCACATTTTGTTGAGGTAACATTAATATGGTTTTTGAAAGACAAAAAGGGCTAACGAAAGAAAAGCTAGTAATAAGCTGATTTCACGCAGTGTTTGGAAAGGCATTGTCAACTTCATTAGGCACATTTGCTTCAGGCTGCCGGAATGCATTGATTACCTTTGACTTGTGTGGGTGTACCAGCATTACATCCCTGAAATACAGCAGAGCATAACTCCACTCCTTTTGGCCATTGCTGCTGTTATGAACCGCGGAGTGCAGTTTAACGGTTGTTTAGCCCAATAACCTGGACCACTGGGAATGCGCTATGAGATCACTGGAACGCAGTGCGGGCGCAGGTGTACTGCAGTTCATCTCCAGAGTAACTAAGCTCTGCTGTAGCAATTTATTACAATTTAGCTGAAGGTTTTTTTGGGGGGTTTTTTTCCATCATGCCTCTCCAGTCCATCTGAACGTTCCATTATAAGCAGCCAAACTCTATCCAGCTGTCAACCAGCTGTTGCAAATTAGCAAAATGTAAACGGTTTAATTTTGTACCAAATGCATTGCCACTCAAGCGCATGATTGCATTGAAAGTTATGAGCCACATGTGCAGCGGAATTATTAATTTTCCTCGTTTCGGCCAAGCCTTTCCTTTTTATAAACTTGGATTAACAGACCTTTACTTGACTGCCTGGTTAATACAGACAGTGTTGATAATGAAGATTAATATGTAGATATATTACGTTATTTGCTATGCTCTGTCTATTAAGCTATATCTAAAATAGACCCAGTTGTGAAATTGGGTGCCAGGTATTGAATAGGAGACAGGGTGTTTCAACCGGGAAATAATCTGCTATCAATTTTGCCAGTAATAAAGTAATCTGATATGGGGCATTACATTTTATCAGAGCTTTAAATCCTAATTCCTTATTGTTTAAACTGCATGATGGACTACATCTGTTTAATGAATATTTAGAGATAAATCTGCATTCACATTTTTTTTTAACATTGAATCCACGACCTGCAATTAAAAACATGGCATCAAACTTTCTTTTCAGTGCTAAAAATAAAAAATGTTTAAAGGGGGTTCTTTGTTGACTACTGTAAAAACAAAAGCGGAGTAAGCAGCCATGATAAAGCCATCGCCCCGTGTTCAGCACTGAGATGGCAAGATTGATCTCATCCAGCCTGCTCACTTACTCATTACTTTGTGATTAAACAGGGATCAATAATTGTATATGAAATTAACTTTGCCATACAAAAACACAATCGGGAAATCGCAGGTTACATTTCCTACTTACTGAAAATACTTCACATCCAGCACTGCTGGTTTAAAGATACATCGTTTATGAAAGACTAAGTGAATGGAAACAGAAGTGCATGGTGGCGTTTATGCCCCTGATCTTTGTCTTTTCTTCAAAGGAAGATATTCTCTACAAATGATAGAGAGAACCTACTGTTTGCCTTAAAGTAAGATAGGATTTCCAACCATTAGAGAAGACAGAATGGAGTTAAAAGGGTTATTTTTCAGAAGAAGATTTGGCTCAACGTTCATCTTGCTGATCAAAGTGCAGAGGCAGAGCACCCCAATCGTACAGTACCAAAATAGAGCTATCACAAGAATACAGTTCCATCGATGGGAGCGAGTCACAGGCCAATCACAAGAATGCAGTTCCATCGATGGGAGCGAGTCACAGGCCAATCACAAGAATGCAGTTCCATCGATGGGAGCGAGTCACAGGCCAATCACAAGAATGCAGTTCCATCGATGGGAGCGAGTCGCAGGCCAATCACAAGAATGCAGTTCCATCGATGGGAGCGAGTCGCAGGCCAATCACAAGAATACAGTTCCATCGATGGGAGCGAGTCACAGGCCAATCACAAAAATGCAGTTCCATCGATAGGAGCGAGACGCAGGCCAATCACATGAACGCAGTTCCATCAATGGGAGCGAGACACAGGCTAAACAAAAGAATGTCTCACCATCACTTCAGAGTCGGACAGCTGAAGAGCCATCCAGTGTAGGAAAACCAAATCTGTTTTATATAAAATATACATGTTCAATGTAGCATTTAAATTAATAAGTAAATAATTCAGCACTGCGAATGTCTAACAGTTATTATTATTATTAGTAGTAGTAGTAGTTGTAGTAGTAAATTAGCCATTTAGAAGATATTTTTTATCCAAAGCGATTTTTACCCAAACTTCAGTTTTACATCTCAGCTGAAGGTAGGAGCATACGGCAGTCAAGTGACTTGCTCAGAGTCACACACAGTGAGTCAATGGCAGAGCTGGGATTTGAACCGGGAACCTCCTGGTAACAAGTCCCTTCTCTCTAACCACCACGCCTGCTATTCACAACCTGAAAATTTATAGAATCATAAACAGTACATTAGCTAAAGCATACCCAACTATGCATGAACCGATGGATAACTGCATGGGTAATCATAGAGTTATCCGTCTGTGCACCTTATGTGCACTATGAACGGATCACAAGCCTGCAGAAACAGCAGACCGCACCCAAGAAAACAACTTCAATGAATGACATGAAAAAAGGCAAAACAAAAATACCCAGATGAAAAGAAATGAGTAAAATCTGAGACTCATATCCCACAATACCTGCGTTACTTGTGCTATCAATGTACAATAAAGGATTTTCAAAAATCAAGACTAATTAAAGCCCAGATATAATTACAGTAAGCTCACAATGTAAAGAATGTGCTTAATCAGCCAAGTCTAATAACAGCTCGAACAAAGCCAAAAGTAATTAAAGCAAAGCCTAAAGCTTAAAGCACGATACCTACAATTATATTATTATAAATAACTGATATGTTATTGGGCAAAGCTACCTGGAAACTCTTCCAATCCATGGGCACAAAACAAACAATCTCTCACCTTGGAGTTTTGTATTTTATTTTTGGCACTATGGTATTTAAGAAACCATGTCCTAAGATCTTAAGGCATATTTAGAGACAAACTGTATGAATAATTACACCAAATTAATATAATATTTATCCACCCATCATCTCAATATAGCGAAATGTACTTAACAGGCACTGGATTAAAGCCCTACCAAGTATTTTGATTATATTACAGTTAGTAGTTTGTGTGCTGAAACTCTCATCCTTCTTTGCTTCAGGAGGTGTAAGTGCGTATGTATGCTTGTGTGTGTGTGTGTTAGAAACCTCTCTCTAGCCATCACACTGATTGACAGCTCATCTCCAGCCCCCTCTCCGGGGGTCCTGAATGGAGGCGAGTGGGCCCAAAATAGCCTGATAAATGACTGAGGAGGTTCTGGGGACGCCCATTTCCATTGTGCCACCTTTATCGCGCCTGACCCAAAACCAAATACCCAGGCCCCTCGTCTCCGTGGCGACAGTGCAAGGCCTTGGTGTTGCTTAGCGACGGTTAACAATGGGGCCCTGGGAAAGCATATGCCTTAGATAAAGGGCAGTCCTTTCTCTTGGGGAGGGAGGAAGGAATGAAACATGGGACTGGACCAAGGTTCTGGGGTAAAGTGTTTGGGTACCTCTCCAGCCAATGGGTTTGGACCTAGCAGTCAGCATTTGGGAATGCTAATAGATACAAACATTTTTCCATCAGTCTTCAGTTACTGCTCCGTTCATCTTGTCGGTGACATTTTGATCAGGTCAACTTACACATCATCACTAACACAGCTGGACATAGTAATTAAACAACCAGATTTATTATCTAATGTTGTTTCCATGATATAAGAGAACATCTACTGTCACTGTAGAATGCTTGGTTTTGGGGGTAATTTATGAAGATGCTTTGTCCACTAGTGTACATAAATGGACTTATGTGTTTATACAAACAAAATGGATTAAATACCAACCCATGATCGTCACAGATCACTAGTGTCTCCGGTGGTCAATAGTCCTACAGTATGTTTCTCAACCACTTCATTTCTCTGCCAGATAGAAGGTGAAACAATCCTCTATTAGCAGAAAACAGCAAAGATCCTTTTTTTTAACCTCATTATAATAAAAATATTTTTGAACCTACAATAGATTATTATTCATAATGTGTCAAAATAGTATTATACAACTGAAATGACTAACTTTTGATATTTCTGAATTATATAGTGTACAGTAATTCTCTTGGACATTTAAACCCACTTCTCTGACTTGGCGGAGGAAATCATTTTCAATCTTATTTGAATAAATAAGCATTTTGGAAGCTTTTTTTCTACGCTATAAGGAGGTGCACATGCAAATATGTCTCTATACCACATCTTATCTTTCATTGAGATCCGAGTATTAAGCCCCCCCTCCCCACCCCACCCCAGACTGTCTGTATTGAAGAATTCCAGACCTGCTCTCCCTGCTCCCCCTCACACAGAAGAGGGTCCTCCCTTCAGGGGGACACCTCGTAAAGCTGTCTGTCTGACAGCCGAGCCTGCACCTTCCACTCCCTCAGCTCATTCACATTTCTATTTCATGTTTTAAATAAAAGCGCTTTACAGGGATAGGGATTTTAGAGAAGATGACCTTTAAAAGGGAGTCATCTTCAAATGCAAACTACAACACATGATCATGCAGTACTTCTATTTACAACATAACTGCAAAGTCAGCAACACCGCATCCCCCAACCATTGGCAATCAATGCAGAAAGAGGAATCACTGTGTTGGAGTGATAAGGAAAGCATTGCATGTAACCTCCACTGTAAAGAACTGATGGAAAGCCAACAGCCTCCTTTTCACAACATAGTGGTAGTGACTAAGGTGCTCAACAAGCTGGCAAAGGTCGGCTATTGATCTGGTCTTTCTCCACAGGTAGCGAGTTACAACGGTGAGGTGCAGTCTAATTGGGATTTTAAATAAAATCAATTTCATGCACGTTACTGTGGTGGGTACAGTAACAACGAAACATCAAAGAAAAACAAGAGTTACAAACATCGAGCTGAGCTAAAAGGAAGCCTGAAGCTGTATAATATCATATCATATGACGAACCATGCAAGTGGGCCAAAACCACAATCAACATCAAAACAACGGTGAGAACCTGCCATTACGATATTTTTTAGAGCGGACGTGAAACTGCCGGATGGAATGATGAGCCTTCATTTAGAGTAGCTGACCCCATGGAACATTTCCACAACTGTAACTGGTGTAAAGTGGGAGTAAAATCTGCATTTAAAACTAAAAACACAAAACTTTTCACATTTACTGTAAAATTACAGAAATGCAGAGTCTTTGTTAGCAGCAGCCACACAATCTTTAACCAGTCAGGCTGATCTCTAGATCCTGGTCCCCAGGCTCATGGAGACGCAAAGCCTGCTCACTGCTGTGTACTGAACTTGTGATGCTAAGCTAAGCCACTGACCCCTGGGGAAGAAAGACTCTGTACCTCCTTGTGCCTCCCAGTCCAGCTAGAAACTAGGAAACTAGGTTCACAGTCCTGACCAAATCTCCTCTCTCTGTGTCAGGCAAAGGAGTTTTTATTTTTTTTCTTTCTTTCCAAAAATTTCAATTTCACAGCAGTTCACAGCAGAGAGACTAGGCTTGTTAATTCAACCTGCCTAAATCCCTGAGTAATCTCTTCCCAACAAGAGTGATTACAGTGTCAAGTAGCAAGCTGTATAATTGTGTATTGCCCAGCATTAAGGGATTAAATAAACCTCAAATTGGGGGGAAAAGTTGGCTCTTAAAAACAGCTTTCTCCCATACCACAGCCTAGCTCTAATGAGTTTCTCCAACCTGTTTCTTCCACTATGCAGCCCAGGGCTTTAACCAAATAGCTTATTAATCCAACTTTCTTGCTCCCACATTGCAAACCAGTGCTACAAGAGTAGTTTAAACCTCCTGCCATCACACTAAAGCTTTGCTCTCTAACCTTGTTAACAGCACCTGCCCCCTCTCTAGGCAGGGAGCTGCTCAGGAAAACAGTTTGCTGTTTGTATAGCCGGCAGCTTTATGGTTTGTTGACACAAGTTTCTAATGGAGGAGAAAGCTAATGACACATCTACCATCCTTTGTGGCTGGACCATTATCCATTGTGGGACTGTCACCCACAGCATTGTCAAGGCCTGAGCATTTAACTTCCCCAGAGTTTAATATCCACTAAGCTTATTCTGAAGGGAGCTGGGAAACCAGATTTTCAGACATCCCCACACTCATATACACAAAACATGCCTTAGAGACACACGCACACAGTGGCAAGACTGTGCAGACACATAGAGATGCACAAATACAAAGATAATTGCACAGATGCAGACAAACAGCCCACAGATACGGACAATATTAAGCACACTCACACACCCATACAGATTCCCACAGCCACAAAAAAGGCACAGATGTGCATACATTCAAATAAGCTGTGATACGATTATGCACACACCTATATACAAATACTACTCTAGTTTCCTATTAGTTTTTTTTTTTTTTTAACCTGTATTAAAGCTTGCTCCCAGACACACAAACCCAATCTGCATCAGTGTTAACAGACTGTTTCATCAATGGTGTTCTATTTCCACATTAAAAGAGTAACCGATATGAGGCCACTGATCTTTAGCTGCTTCAAACCCAATTAAAAGGACTGTCATACTCTGGTCTAGGATTTGCAGGTTCCTAGAAGCAGTGCCCTCACAGGGGAGGGGAGGGGAGGAGACGGGGGGGGGGGGGGGGGGTGTAATCTTTATTATTTCATTTCTGTTTCATCCTCACAGGCCCAGCATCACACAGGCATCCTACCGACTGGGGCACTTTGAAGTGCAAATCCAGGTGCCCTGTGTTCAGAGGGAGATGAAAATACTGAGATTTCAAAGCAGAGACAAGTCCAATAAAAACTGCAAAGCTTTTCTTTTTTCCCCCCATCTTTTATAGATTTGTATGCTTTTGAACATTTTTGGATTGACAGCTTCCAAGACCAAACTCCTCTGCTTACAAAACAGAGCAGATAAAGCACTGAGCTGCCACACAGCACACACACTGACCTGTGAGAAAGGATGGAGAGCATTGTGTCGATATAGAAGTTTAATGCAACATACCATGGTGAAGCATAGAAAAGTACAGTAAAGATTTGTAAAAACTGTAGCAAATGCATACAATAGTGAGGTAAACTGAAAAATTACCATTAACATACACCATAGCAAAATCCTTGTCATCTCTCTAGCTAAAGTACTTATTTAGGTGTTCATTAAAACAGGTTGTGATATGAAACATATCCATATACCATGCTGGGTCTGTGGACAGTAAAACAGACCTGTGTTATCTGCTGCCAGCCATGTCCTTTCCAGTGGTATATAATGTATGGACAGACTAAAGTGTTGTGCCAGGGCAGTGTCTGCTCTTTGTGTTTAACTATACCTGTATTTAACTGTACCCACCTCTTACTGTGTAACACACTGCACTTTGTTCTACAATTCAACTTCAGTCCACCCTCAACTCTTGGTTCTGAATCTGCTTCTCCAACTGACAGTGCCCCCTGCTGCTCAGAAAAACGGGGGATCAGACAGAGGGGAAAGAAACTCCATTCCTGCATCCCCAAATTATCTTCTCTTCATACAAAAAGAATCCCCATCCAGCTTCTTTTCAGAGAGTCAGGCCTGTGGCTCTTTTCTCTGTCTCTATCTCTCTCCCGTGGAGAGAATAATGAGATCAGAGCACCACGCTGCAGCCCAGCAGGTGGAATAAGATGATGGCAGGAGGACGGGAGAGCTATAGAATGCTTTCAGAGAATATCATGTCCTGTGGGGGCAGAGCACATCTAGCGCTAGGTTGTAGTGAACAAGACAGCAGGTTGTAGAAACTCAGTGGTCATGGACTGTAGTGTTGTAAGGCAGTGGGAAGGAAGCCCAAGTAGCTCAATGGAAAGTTGGAGTTACATTACAACCTCATGCATGAGGTAGAGAAAACAAATATGCTTCCTTAAGACTTCCTGAGGAAATCTAAATCTTTGTCTATGCTCGTTTGATCAACACTGTGAAGTCTAGTCTATGTGAAACCTAGGAAGGGCTTTACTGTTGTGAGCTGTTCTCATGGCAACAGCAGAATGTAGCACTAGAGAAGCCCACAGCTAGACTGGATCCCAGTTATTGCTGGAAAACAGTTTTTGAAGTTACTCCCCAGGAAGTGCTGTTCATGCCTTATAGCTACATCCCACCACAGATAGAAATATGTTAATTTTATCCAATGTTCATTGAAATAAATAAACTGGAGGTATGGTAAACAGGGCTATGATTCATTTCCACACACAGACAGAAAGACACACAGAGAGAGGGAGGGAAAGAAGCAGGAAATGACCTGTTATCTAAGGCTGCTCTCCAGGTACGTGTGTGTGGACCTCACTTACCCTGTGGTTTGTTTATTTTTCTATTTGTTAAAACTCTGTTTATATTTGAGACACTACTGTTCACAACAAGGCCTGCTGCCAGAGTGGCACCTCTCTACGCATGTCTTATTTAAAATGCTGTTATGTAAAAACACTTATGTAAAAACTTGATTAGTGTTTCGTTTCCTATTGCCTTTTCTACTGGCAAATACGTACACGTGCCAGAGAGGAGACAGACACCCCAAAAGTTTTACACCTGTCCAACACGGTCTAATCCTGAACCTCTGATTCAGATGAAGATTGTCATGTAGAAACTCAGAACAGAGTTAACCCTGCAGGTGAAAGGAGATGGAAGGCCTCAGCAGTCTAAACCCTCAAACTTCCAGGCCCTGCACCCTTACTGGAATCCCTCAAAGGAAAACATAACAGATTAGTGAACCTGAGCCGAAAGCCTTTCATACAAGCATGCGACTAACTCAGCTGTTTTTTCCTACATTGCTCATCTCTAAATCCCTTTCTTAGGATTAATTCATTTACTTTAGGGAGCGTGCAAAAGCAGAGATTTTGAACTTTCTCCAGCTGGTATTAAAACACGCTTTGTGTATTCTGTGTGTGAACCATATTATTTAGTTTTAGTACAAGGTATGGTGAAAGACGTTGTTGTACTATTCATGGGGGGCAAAACAAGGCTGAGATCCCACTAGCTGTAAAACCAAAGAGTGAAATAAACTTTCCCGTCTGAAAAAGGGTGAAGCAGAAGAGCAGCAAACAAATATACTGCAGATTTTCAGTCCGGTGGTTACTTTTCCAACCATACCTCAGATAAAGTGGACCTTTCTTTCTTTTATATATATATATATATATATATATATATATATATATATATATATATATATATATATATATATATAATTGAATAAAACCTGTTTCCATCATGGGGCCCAAACTGAAATTCTGCCTGATGGAAAACAGTTGACAAGGAGACTGCTGGGAGCTATGTTTAATTACTCTGTTTTACAGAGAGCTCTTCTGTGTATGGAACATTATACAACTCTCTCAGCTGGAGAACTTTGGAAGTGAGTGGCAATGAGTTTCTACAGGTCTTACAATGCCAAGGACACCTGTCTTTAGTAGAAGAGTCAGTGGGCTGGGGAGTTAGCATCAGTGTTAGAATCTCTCTTATCCTTCTCTCTTATTGCACCCTCTTATTACCCCCCATGGCCTGTTTACTCTAGACTTGGTCCATAATTTCCACAACCTTCCCATCTTTCCATTAGCTTCTTTCATTCTCTCCTGCTCTCTAGATTAACCTACAACAACAGACCCTCACATCCATGCAGAACGCCCCTGCACCCCCACCCTCACCCCTACAATCAAAGCAGGAGTCAGTGACTGATGGCTGGGGGCCAGAAAGAGTCAACTCATCCCCCCCTTTCCCAACTCCATCACCATGACAACACTGGTCTAGGAAGCTGAACCACCCTGATTTGTACAAGCCCTTGGCATGGCTTTATTGGGTATTTATCTAGCAGACAAAAAGGAGGAAGTGACAAGGCCGTACCGAGTTATTAAGTGCATGCCAGCTACACAGAGTGAGATAGGACCAAGGTATGGGGAGCTAGGGGGCTCAACCACACATCACTCTGCCTCAACAAGCATGGGTATCAAAATGGACTAGGGATGGACCACGATCTCCTATAGGATTGGACTGGACTGGACAAGACTGTCCTACAATAAAATCAGATGCCAGCTAGAATGGATTAAAAACAATTCCAGCTTTTTAAATAAATGCTGAAAACATCAAGGAATCCTCAAGACATTCAGACAGTATCAAAGTGACAATACCAGTCATATCCTAATCAATAACAACATTTACACAGTTAAACATTTGTTTAACGTAATGATGTTTGAAAAAAAAATATTCATCATCATATGTTTTTTTTTCATTTTGGTCAGTTTAGGAGAAGTTTGGAATTTAGTGCATTTGTGTGGGTTGTAATTTAAGAGATTTAAGGATTAACACAGTTCGATTAACACTAGAACTACCAAGGCAGTCAATTTGACTATTTGAGGTTCTTTTTAATTTAATTTACTCCACCTGTCTCGCAGATATAGGGCTGGGCGTTTCTGACTTTTCCTAAATATATGTATTAATTATCTTGACAAAAATGTGAGACCCAGGTTGCAAAAACAAGGGCGATATAATACCATCATACTGACCTCTACATAGAAAACAATTGTATTTTGCTTATATAGTCCAGTATTCTATTTTATTATTTGTATTTATCAGTCAGCACTGTGTCGAAATTGTACTGAACTGTGATTAGATCAGTATGCAGCCCTTACATGAAGGGCTTCTTGTATTATAAGCTGTCTACTGTAATTCAATCAGCCTTTTGTAGCATCTACTGTCTGTCGTGAGCAGTTATCGCCTTTTGTAACCATCAGGACTGGTGGTTTGACAATACAGACACACGCCACTTATAATAGATCCTGTTAGAACAGAGTTCTGTTTACAACGTACTGAGGAGGCATGTCCCTGCCAAACAGCAGGGACATGGAGGAATTCCCCTGATTAAAACTGACTCATTTACAATGTATATGGCGTTTAATACGTACAGGTTTCCTGTTCACAGGCAGGTCTTTTGCCTTTAATATACACAGTACCGTTTAATACATAGTTTTCCTGTTCCACAGGTAGATATTTTGCGCAAATAAGGTACATCCGGGACAGTAAATGACAGTCATGTCGGTATTTGTAAACAATTTGCTGTTTACTTTTATTCTTCTGTAGTAAAATATTATAATAAAGATTTTTAATTTACACCCCTAGGGTTTTTTTTTTGTTGATTTTTCTTTTTTCTTCTTTTGTATTATCACTATTTCTTAAATACATATAATTTGGTTATAATTTAACTTGTAACTTTGTCTCCATCTGCCTGTAATTGCATATAGTGTAGCGTGCATGGGGGAAGGCAGCAGCAGGGCTGGTAGGTGACATAATCACACATGAAGAGATGAGCACAAAACGCTCATTGCAAAGCTCCACCCCCGAGAAGTACTGGTTCATGCAGCGAGAAGTCACCTTTCTGGGCCACCGAGTCGGAGGCGAGGGTAATTCTAATCAAGAAATATGCAAATTAAGCATTACAGGCGTCAATTAAACCGCGTGACAGCAGAAAACAGGCGGGCCTCATTTGCATAAAGACTCCAGATTTAGCTGCCAGTTAAATCTTTAGCGAAATGTTAAATCTAGTTTGAGATTTTTGTTACTTATTTACATAGTTTCATATTTAAATAATATACTTGTATATACCCTTGTTTCTTTGCAAATGTTTGTTTTTAAAATTTGTTATCGTTTTTTGCAGTTGCACTTTATCTAACATGTCTGTATACAAACCCATTTCTTATTTTATATGAGGTGCCTACATAAAACTAAGACTTATATCCAATTGTTTGTCCTTTCATTATAATATCAAATTGAGTGCTCATGGTAGTTCTTGGTATGTGTATAACTCTGGTAGTTCTAGTGTTAAGGACGAAAACATTGTTTCTGTTAGTTAGGAGAGTACACTAGGGAATGGAATTCAGAGGTACTCTGGAACATGGTGGAAAGAGTGACGGTAATATCCACTTTTTTGGAAGTGATGTAACACTTGTACAAATGATATATGTGTGAAAAAAAAAACAACAAATCAATTTTTTTTCTTACTTGACATAACAACCTGCAAAAACACCCTAAACGATCTTCTGGAAGCTAACAAACAATAAATGTAACTCTATTGTTGGTTACGATAACTAAAAGGCACTAACCCTTTTGGCACAGTGTAGTTTCTACATGGAAAACATGCAATTAAACAGTTTTTTTTTTCTTCTGTATTTTATTCCTGTTGTAACCTAGCAATAGCAAATAAAGCTGCAGGGGTGTGTCTCTGAGTAGCTCAGTCTGAGACATGCACTCTGGCTACACTTTCTGTCTTAGTTTCCTTGTTATTTGGGTATCCCCTTCTCTTCACATGAAGACGTATTGGTTTTGTTTCATGTGAGTCTGTTATTATTAACCACGTCACAGCTCTATGCGCCAAGTAGACTTGCCTCTGCAGTGGGAGAGATGCAGACAATAAATCCCTTCCCAACCCCTCTTAACCAGATGCTTCTCCCTGGGGGCACCTATTCCTTTCCAAACCTTCCTCTCAGTCTGTACCTTTGCCCTGCGAAGGAGCTGTGTGCACACTACCTACAGACAGACGGAGAGAAGATTACAGAGCTCCAGCACCGCTGGAGGGATCCCAGCACGTCGTTATCACTGATTAACGCCCCAGTCCCTGCCTATTGTTCTAATGAACAGCATTCCTCTGCACCATTCCCAGGCTTTCTGAAATTCCACAGCAGTGTTGCGTGGTTCCAAACAGTGACTCATGTTCAATTCTAAACTCTTCTAGAAGCTGAATTATTTAGCACCTTACAGCATTTTACTTATTGAACACCTGCATTAAAAGTACACACAGTAATTACAGTGTAGACACACAAAGACGCTTGCTAACCGTTTTCAATTGAAAATAATGAATGAACGATCCAGTACTGGACGGCAAAGCCGAACGTAGATAATGGTCATTATCTAGTTCTTACAATTGCTTTTTTATTAGGTAAATGCATATCACACACTTAGAGGCAGTGCGTTCTGGTGATTAAAGCAAACCCTGAGAGCCAGGAGATCCTAGTCCAGCTCAACCGTTGACTCACTCACACTCTCCGCTGACCTCTGTGTGTCTCAGCCCCTCAGTTTTAACGCAAGCAGCCTTCACTAGGAATGCAAGCTTGTATCTCACCAGGGCTTTCCTGGGTAGCTGCTAAACAAACACATTAAAAGAGAATTCCTGTTCTTTTCAATTGTGTAGTAGTTACTTAGTAATTAATTCCTGGTTTACATATTATTATCGCAAGTGATTCTATTGCCTGTTTCTTACTCGCGCCCCATTGTGACCCTACAAAGTCAGAAGGACAGGCCTGAAACTGACACAGCAATTAAACAGTTAAAGGGTAGCACTGGGATTGGTAAACAACAGGAGAGGAGCAATTATATAGAGGCATCAGGGACACGTTACTGAAGACCTAGACATACGCAGATAATTCCTAAGCTGTCAGAAGCTTTGAACAAAAGGGGGATTCTTTTTCCAGGAAGGTTTTCTTACTGCACATATGCCATATGGTGTTGTTTTCACAGTTAGGTCATTATTTCAATTGGAATATTATTTTAATATAATAACGCAATAAACTTATTTGCCAAACAGAAGCAATCTGCTAAATGAAGTTAAACAATACATCTTAAAGGAGAGATCATATGGATCGTCAAATAAATCTATAATAAATGCTGCTTTTCTCTATTCGCCCTGATGTTTCAAATGAATTGATCGAGTCTCTAAAGTTGCTATATATATATATATATATATATATATATATATATATATATATATATATATATATATATATATACAGATCTAGGAAGTTAAGTTCATTATAAGAGGGGGGACCCCTGACCTGTCTCAGTCCCTTACAGTCAATGAATGTCAGCCCTCGTTCGACGCAAGAAGACCTTGTCGTCGAGACCCTTGTACACCTCGGCGCCTAAGGCTAAGTCCGCGGCGGAACTACCCCCAACCCCGCCCCTCCCCCCCCCCCCTATGTTCTTCTACTTCATACTCAGAGAGTGATTCACATTAATAAGATGATTGCAAAATGAACCAGCACTGAATCAGAAATACTTGGCTTAGCAGTTCTGAAGTCTAATGATCTCTACAGCGCTTACATAAGCAATAATATTTCTAAAACTGTGGAGTGTATTTATGCTTCTCTCTTGGACACAATTTAGGAAATAATCATGTTTATTTGATCAATCAGCAAGAAACTGGAAATGATTCATATAAACCAGACATCTTAACAAGCAAGATTCTTGCTTTTAAGCATGAAGCATTCTTCTGATGAAGAATGGTCATGGTAACAGATGGGAAATAGCCAGTCATTTACGGTTTCCTGGAATTACCTTTAATGATCAACTCTTTACAAACCACACTTGGACTTTCTGAATTTAGGTCTGTTAAATGAAGAGCTGACAGTTATCACTTACAGGCTCTTTATATGTTATATGTTGAAACTTTTCACAGAGTCACATTATTATTTTTCAAACAGTTTGAAGAACATACTTTTAAAATTGGCAATTATGCATTACCATATTACAGAAACACACCAGAAAGCATATGATATTAAAAACAAGAATACAATACTTTGTGATATATTTACATATCACTATCATGTTCCCAGTTTTCCTGGATTGTGTTTGCTTTCAGTTAAACTTTACACCCACTTGGAATAGAAATAAAATAGAACATATTAAAAAAAAGAGGTACTGTCAAGTTATAGTATAATGTAAGTGCCTTGCAAATGAAACATTTATTTATGCTGATATTAGACCACAGGAATGTGATTATAAATGAAAAGTATAAGTATGTTTTCCAATATTTGTATTATATTTTAATGGCATCACTTGCACTATTATGGTGAGTATTCAAATTTTAAATGAATATATTGTTAATGAACTAATTGAGGTCAGGTGTTAATGTCTGCACCAGAGTGGGTTTTGCGTGTTCACTACAAACTGAGGAAGGACGTCTGGCTCAAACTTTTTTTTTTTTTTTTTTTTTTAAATAATACATAATAAAGAATGGAAGTGAGTATTGTTATGCTGTTGCACCTCTGTTTTCAATGCTAGGATATTTGGGGAACTGATCCCAGAGATAGCACCCAGAAATGGAAATATTTGTATCATAAATGGTCTGGCCTAGCGCACTCAGTTCGACACACTGGCATTGATGTCAGTTTTAAACTGGACATGAAAGGTTTGATTTACTTACAAAATTAATTATGGTGCCGCAACTTAGCAACTTTTAAAAAAGAACCAAAATGCACAATTATTTTACACTGTATGCAACCCCCTCCCCCGCCTCCCTCCAAAAAAAACACATTATATTTCATTCATAGTCTTTGTTTGCTTTTGTTAGATTGTGCTTTTTTAAAAGGTCATTAACAGGATAATGGTGCATAATTAAAATGTAATTCTAGTACACATTTTAATTATGACTGCAGGAAAACTTAATTAAGAGAACTGCAATCCAAGTCCCTTCTATTATAACGGATGACTAAGCTTTAAATACAAGGCAGTAAATCAATCAAGGGATTTAGACAACATTATAAATTGTGAGACTGAAGGTCAAGAAATGGTTTGCAGACTTCATTCAAGTTCCCAGATTCCTTATAGCTTTGTGTTTTGTTCAAACGCCTGTAATGTTTCAGGTCATGTTCTAACAACTTCTTTATTAAATGTGTTCATTGTAATGTTATTATTTGCAGTTTTTCGTTAGTTATAATTTTCATCCGTTATAGAAAAATCATTCTTCAAATACAAACGCTTCTGGCTTATGATTTCACCAGTGTAATTGATGTAATTTGAAAAGCACAAGAACACTGGTGCTGTGACAGGTATGAGAGAGAAATACTGGGTTATATTTGACTAGATCAAGCAAGAATGTAAACCAGGTACTACACCCATATCCATATATATATATATATATATATATACACACACACACACACACACACTTTCTGTTTCTATCAAAATATTGTTCATATGAAGTTATTGCAATTTTGGCTAGAAGCTCCATGACACTCACAGTCTCTCTAGCTCCTTCATGTCATCGAATGCTCCACGCTCGATCACACCAATCTGGTTTTCCATCAGCTGTCTGCAGAAACAAGGGAGGAGCCAATAGAAACATTAGTTTGAGGGAGCACAAAACTTCAGACTGCAACAGCAAAGGTACATTTTGGATGAGGAGTATTTTATAGATGGACAGATATACAATCTTTCAAAAAAAGAAAAAAAAAACACCTGTAAGATTTCAAAACAGTTAAAAAAAAGAAATGTAAAAACTAACAAGGAGCTTTGTTTAAAAGTAATTAAAGAGCTTTTCTTTTTGAACATATATAGCATTATATACTACATTTATATAAACATATTCTGTGTTGCAATTATTAATTTTAATGGCAGATTTTTTTTTTTAATTGAACCGCCTAAAGACAGATTCACTAAGACAGATATCTGGCTTCTGTGATTGGATATTGTCATAACATTTTCTAAGAGGAGAGGTGAAAACTACTCCCGACTGCTCGACACATTGAAAAGAACTAATTACATTATAAGAGATTGCGACAGAGATCTTTAGAGAAGCTTTCCACTAATATAAATAAGAGTTCCAGGAATCCTGCTGCCAGGTCTTTATCCAGAAGGTCAAAGGGCAGCTCTTTGTTTATGTGACAGAGGTCAGTAATCCGAGAGAAGGCCGCACTGGGCACTCCCCGGCTGTCTTTTTACCGCAGAGTTAATCATGTTAACAACCATGCTGTAACCTCAGTGTGCACGCAGAGGCTAGGGTCCCTCGGGGAGCGGAGTTTTACAGGCACATAAACCCTAATCCAGCAATCCAGCTTACTCCCTCCTTGAAAGGGATCGTTTCCGGCTTGCTGATGACTTCTGACAAGATGAAAGCCAACATGAAACTATGACGTCTAAAAATGGCATGTTGGGGGAGGGGGGGGTAGATCGTTTTATTTATATAAAGATACTTCACAAGGAGAAAAGAATGGCTTTCTGCTCAAGGGTGCAGTGGGAGGATCACATGGAAGAATTCAGAGTGTATATGTATGTATGTGTGTATATATATTATATATATACACACACACACACATATAGCGATAAACAGATATCGCTATAGATTAAAAAAAAAAAACAAGCACTTACAATACTCGGAGGTACTTCAGTCCAGAAAAATCGTTTTTGTTGACGCGTGTGATGTTGTTTCCATTCAGCTCCCTGAAAACAGCAAGAAGATACCCAGTCATGCTGATATCAGAACCCCCTCGAACATGTCTGTCTATTGAGGCACGTCAGGGTTTCCAAGCTAATTAAAGTAATGCATTTTCACGCTTTGCAGGAGGATGCCAGAGACACAGTTCAATAGTGCAGGGAACACATTTGAAATGAAACCGAGAATTACTTACGGTGCATTAAAAGAAATTAAACTGCTTCACACAATTTCGTAATCCTATGGTATTTGGTATAGCCACAATAAGAAAGACACTGTAAACTACTTAAAATTATTTAAAGAAACAATCCATTTGGATTTCAAGGAAACATGTACACCTTAAGAAGTGAATTAAAACTAAATACATTGGAACATATAGGGGGATATATACAGATGCCAAAGTCATAACATCCAATTGAGTGTGATTTGAAAAAATGCATTGTCACTTTTTGCTAAAATTGGTGCATATAAAATTTAATGCAAAAAGCATTGCCTCCAAAACCAGAATATAGTAGATTATAGAATATATAAATAAGAAAGAAAGTTACTAATTAAAGTGTCTTCTAGCTGAGTGTTTGTGTCCTATATCGTCACAGCAGGGCTTCTCAATGTTTATAGAGAGGCCATATCTTGTGGAGTCTAACGCAGAACATCTTTACATAAATCTGGGCTGAGCAAACATGATTTAAACTAATCCAAAAGCAAGATGTGGCTCCAGGACAAGCAGTGAGGAAATCCCAGTGCAGGTGCAGAGCCCTCATTGCCAGGTCTTTCCAGTGCTAGCCCACAAACAGCAAGAGGACTCTGCAGTGTTAGCAGTACAGGATCTGTGATATCATGAGGATCTGATGTTCCTTCCCCACCCCTTACACCGCACGATCCCTGCCTCACACAATTTAAAAACTCAGCTGTATTACTTTATTTATTTTTTATTTCAATGAACATGCAATCCTGCTTATAATAATGACCACTCAAGGGACCATATAAAAATAGGTCATTGTAGACAGATGGTTTTCATATCAAGGTGCTTTAACATGAGGATTGCACACATAAGGATTCATTGTGGACATTTTAAGCAGGTGGTCTTTCAACACAGGTGGTCATCAACACAGGTTAATCGCGTATTTAAAAACTATTAGCCAACATAAGTTCCAAAGAATGTTTTTTATGGTGGGGTCCCTGGTGAAAAGCAAAATACAAATCATATGTTTTCCCAGTGTTTAATTGCATGAATATCACAACCAAAATATTTCTTTGTATAATTTATAACTGCATGTTCAAAAGCTACGTAATGTAAAACAAGGTATTTTGCCTTGATGGGATTTACAGGCCAATAATATCCCTTTAATGGTATCAACACATCTTGCACATGCTTTCTAATAAAGGAGGTAGTCTCACCATGTAATCAGTTTATCGGGTTGTAGGCTTGTGACATTTCCTTTGATTGTTTTCAAAGTAAAACACAAGGTCATGTTTGGATCTTAGATTGATTGGTTGACTTGAGGGCTTGTCATATGTTCATTCCAGACCTGATCTTAAAAACTTAACAGGCTGCAAAAAAACCTTGAAAACCTCATTATGTTTTGTTTTTTTTTGGGGGGGGGGGGGGGTTGCCATCTGTTGGAAGTCCCAAAGCATAAAAGGAGACCTGTTTCGAATTGTGCAATATTATGTGCAACGCAATCCCTGGCCGGCGGGAAAAATAGAGCAAATTATGACTCCATGCGGTTGTTTAATAGAAAGCCTTTGGGTGTTTTCCAAGCTAAATAATCTGGCTATCCAGAGATATTTGTTAAAAACAGCTCCGGGCTGGCAGTGCCAAGGGATGGAAGGTCATTCAAAGATGCTGATAATGAGGATGTGGCCAACTGCGGCCAACTTTCCATTATTTTATATACAGTACAGCCAAGCTGGGCAGTTTCTTTTCTTTTGGAGATTCAGTAGTATGATGGAATACTCTTCTTCATTTAATTACTTTAAATCCTTTAATATGGTACTAACACCCACTGTGGCAGATAAGAGAGCAGTTTTCAAGGTACTTAAAAAAATGAATAGGTTTGTATCCCCTACTACTGTGCAGCACAAACAAGGGTTCCACAGATTATAACCACAGCCATATACAGTACGTTGCTTAACATGCCCGGCACTGATCAATGCCACTTCTTGTAACCTGTTCAGTTGTGTTTGGGCTTAAAGCCCTCCATGGCCGGCCCCTCTCTATATGTAACACTGCAGAAAGGCACGTAAACACAACAGGAAGTAATTTCAGAGCGTTTTAACAAACGGGGGGTTAGGCTTTGTATTTGTTTTGTAGTGACTTTTCTGTTCCGTGTGTCTGTCACTTGAGTTACAGCACAGCTGTACTCACCGAGGGGTCACGTTCAGATCAAAGAAAATTCTTCATCTAGTTTTTTAGCTGCATTTATTTTTAAAGAGAAGGCCAAACATCTGTTTGCAGAAATGCCAACCCACTAAAAAATGACAACATCAGCATTGCTAACAACCCTGCTTCCTACCTAGCTGTGGAAATGAATGATTAAACCCGAGAGGCAGAAACCTGAAACAACACAGAACATTGCTGAAAAACCAGGAGTTTATAGAGCCTGAAAAATCCCAAAATAAGAATCCATTGTATATATTTAAGTTTCTTTGGCGACAGAGGAAATAAAATGCATGCAATATTATTTTGAAACTATCACTTAAATCTAATACATGAATTTGGCTTTGTGGGGGAAAAATGAGCTGCAAACCAAATACTGTCATTTATTTCTACTTGTTCAAAATGGTTTACTAGAACCACTCTTTTATAGATATATGTAATACTGCTTCAGACCAGTTAAAACATATGAGGTTTTAATTAAACATGTGTTGTTATGTTTTATACTGTCTTGTAAATATATGTATATCAATTTCTTTTTTACACAATTGTACTTGATAATTAATAATAGAAAATATTGTTAAGGAAAAAGTGTTATAATAGAATAGAATTGTCTTTCAAGGACAGTTGAGAGGAGTGGAGGTCAGTCCCACCTCAGCTCTAAAAATGTGAACAAACAGCCCCCCCTCTGTGAATGAGATAGGGCATCACAGTCAGTCGATAAAAAAAAAAAAACACAGTCCCATCACACCAACAGCCCTGACCGCTCCCACAGGATGGTGGGTAAAAGTGTAGTCGGGCAATTTGTCTTATCAGCACTGACTTGCACATGGCTTTCTCAAATTACCCTCAGGGCAAAGGAACACAAATTCAATTTTACCCACACGGAACAGAAAATGAAACCTGGAGGGCTGTTAGGGGGGACAGGCAGGTGGCATAACGGTTTGAATCCAAGGTCAAACTCAGCCTCCTACACGTGGAATGAGTTTGGAGATTGTTGCTCAATTCCTTGTGGATACACTGCCACACATTAATGTGCAAGATCGCAGGGACTCTGGGATGGAAAATGAGGCTGGTAACACTCCTGGGACACCAGCTACACTATCTGCAACATAAATGATACAAGCTGGAGAAATGTACAGTGAGCATATATTGTGGTTCAAGATAAAGCTCACTCCTATGGTCTTTGGGAAACATTAGGAAATTGACATTGAAGTCTGTATTGAAAATTAATAAGAGCAATTTCTTTCTACCAAAAAGGCTTACTGGACTACAAACAGCCATATTTCTATATTGTACAAGGATAAGAAAATAGGTGCGAGTAAGATCCGTTCTTTTTTTGGCAAGGCTGTTGGATATTATGGGTCCTGGTTACTGTTGGGGGTGTGGTGGTTCTCTTGAGGAATGCATTTATTAAATTCCTTAACTATGTAAGGTTTGCCATTGTAAAAACCAAAGCAGCAAAACAACAGAACAGTTTCTGTGGGCTGCTTGGCAAAGCCACCAGGAGTCAAAATCAAGATGGGCTGATAGGCAGTCATCTATTTCCATGGTCTAAGAAACCCAAGGTACGTCAGTACTCGCATAGTGCTCTGCTCAATTCATTACTTCATTTTTTTTTTTTTTGCTGTCATTTTAAATGTACAGTGGTGTGAAGATAGTATACAAAATGTAAACTAGCACCAAAGGTAATATGTTGCTTGTCACCAAGCACATACAGCTATTGTACCCATGGATCAAGCTGTGGAAATAGCACACAAGTAATTGCCAGAAAATAGCAGTATACACACAATGTCAATGCAATTCTTCTGATCTTCCATTACAACAGTCTAGTGTAAAAACAAACCCATTTTTGACCATATTAGACCACTGTCACTCTTGTTGGTTCTGTCGTTTAATAATAAATAACAACAACATCAGAGAAGCAGCCAAGCCTGATAAAAAAAATGTAATAATTTTGCCAAAATAGTATTTATTTTTTGGCAAGAGGGAGAATTGTTGCCCTTTGACAGAAACGTGCTAATCCTTCATAGTGGATTAGCACCTCTGTGCAGTGCCAAGGAATCTTCTGTCAACTGTTCATCCTCATTAGGGTAACAGCAACTGTCCCTTGTAAGGGATTTGTTCCATCTTGTCTGGATTAAAAAATAGTTCAGATAAATAAAAAGCTGTCAGTTAACCAGACAGTGTGCCATGCCAAACAGCCAAAGGCATCTGAGCACCATCCCAGTCATCAAAGGACAAACAGCCTCTGTTTGAAGATTAATTCATGTGTTTATTTATATTTACAAATAAATATACAGAGCACCCAGCACTCTTAGCATCCTGGTTGAACTGCAGCTTTCACACCGGTTTAGAGAATGTTGGCAGCTCAATAGGGGTCAAGTCCCTGCTCGTTTCAAGTGTTATGGGGATTTACTTATTTTAAATCTCATGTCAAGAGTGACAACTCAAACAGCATTGCATTACCACTGTCCATCTCTAAACACCACACCAGCAAGATTGATTTATTTACTAGGAGATTATGCCTGAACATGAAAGGCCACTGAAAACCAAATGGTTGTAGTTCATTAGTATTACTTAATGATCTCAAATTTGTATGAAGTTAAAGGGTTAAGCAGAGTAAGGGAATACCCAGTGTTGAACATTATAAATAATGTTTAGCTAAATAGACAATGTCTGAGTTATACTGTCCAGAAGGTTCATGGTTAAAGCTGCCAGAAGGGACCCTTTTTTGCTCGCAGTCATTAAAGAATCTGGTTGCGCTGCACAGAGGTCAGCTCTGATGGAAAGGCTGTTTGACAAGTGAAAATGGGACTCTGCTGTCTCCCTTCCATGTTTACAAACCTTGTCAGCACAGATCTTGAAGTGTCGGGCAGCTGGAGAGGAGAGTAATGGGCCTTTGTAATGAGTTCTAGGCAGCTGGTTTATAGCCTGTCCATACTAGGAAACTGCTCAGTCTAATGAAGGAAGACAAGGCATCAGGAGGAAATGCAGTCTACTTGTTAAAGTGAGAGACTGGGAGTCAGTTTGTTATATTGTACTAGGTATTGATGGGGAATGGAAATTAGTGCAGAAATGGGAAAGGCAGTGTGGCCTTGTGGTTCGACCGCAGGATTGGGAGCTAGTGAGGCAGGAGATACTGGTTTTGAATCCATACATCTACAATTATAAATCAGTTCTGAAATTCTGATTTGATATCCACCTATTAACACATTTTCAGCTCTGTAAAACCTACTATACCTGGAACAGTTTCTGTTTTAAAAGCAAACCAAATGATTAGAACTATCCTTTTAAACAATGGATGCAAGTCTACAACTACAATCTGCAAGAGTTGCTCTCTTCACAATAATAGGCTGCTCACAAGATATTCATGAGACTCTTAACTAAATATTTTAATATTACACTACCATCATTAATGAAACCCTCACACTGAAAGCCTCTTTGCCACATACACTCCATTACTGCCGCAATGAGAGAGTCTCATTGTAATATTAGATGATGAAGAAACACAGAAACAAATATCCCTGACAAGGATATAAATAACACATAACTTGTGTCACCACAACCTATACCCACAGCATGGAGAATGGGATCTCTTAATAAAGGACCTTGCAGACGTCCGAGTGCAATAGCCAGTTGGTAACAAAAGGCAATACCCCAAAAAACTGTCATCACAACTGGGTGAGCCAGTCTCTAAATATAGCAATGAAAAATCAAAGTGACATAAGTTCAGGTATAATACCCCACCATACTGAACTCTGCACCACACCTTTTTGTTTGGTAAAAATACAGAAATAGTAGTAAACAATGTAACTTTTAAGATCATTCTTGTCTAGTTTAACAGACTGCGATTAGTGCTAATCCTGGCTATAAAACAGGTTTTGCCTTTACTATAACTAAACCTTGAAAAAACAATGACATAATAATTCTAGAACTCTTCCTGATCATCCTCCAGTGCAAGACAGTAATGGGCTTGCTTTTTTTTTTCTGAAAGGACTGCTCATCAGGGTGAGAATTTAAAATAATGCTAAAATAATAATAAATTGGTTGACCCATATCACATGCTTGCAATTTCCAAATGCATTTTTGTACATTTTACATCATATCCTTAAATTATTTCTTCCTTTCTATTCCAAATAATTATGTATGTACCAGATTTTTTTTTCTTTTCTGCAATCAGTTATTTCATTACAAGTTACATTTGCATATAAAAGAGGGAGCCCAGAATGGCCCTGTGTTTAATTGCCTTTATGGTGAATGAGTATGAGCATCATTTAAATGTTGCCTGTGATAGCAGCATGCATCTCAGCACATGGGTCTCTAAGGACACTCAGCGAAAGGAGCTTTGTTTGTTTCATTGACGTTTTTCTGGCTGATTTAACAAAAACAAGTTAATTCTATACTATATAAGACTTAAAAGTTACTTTAAAGTGGAGAGATGAGAGTGCAATTCTTAGCTGACGATGAATTCAACTGAACTAGCAGTGATTTGGTTCAGTGCTGACACGGGTGTAGGAATCTTAAAGAAATGTGCTGTATTTAAAATAATTTAACACTGCAATCAATGATATAAATTAAAATGTCAAATCCTGAGCAGTAAAGGTACGTTTAATTAATATATAAATTGTGTTGCAAGAATTCAGACCGACATACATTTTTTTTTTTTTAAAGATAGATGCAGTTCTGGCACTATTGCGGCATCATGAAGAATGCAAAGAAAATAAAATGCATGTCATCACACATTTGGGAGCAAAACATGTGTGTTCTGTATTAAGAAGTTATGGACACACTGTGTCATTGGCTTATAATGTGTACTAAATATACAGTATTACACACACAATATGTGCATATATAGAAATGTTTGTTTTTTTAGACAAAAAATTGTAATAAACAGAAACGCCACTAGATTAGTAGGTAACAATATTATTTTGTATTTATGCATGCATGCATGTATCTATCCATGTGTATAGCACATCTGACATATATATATATATATATATATAGCAAATTGTTATGAAATCATATTCATTTAATTAAAGGGAAATACAGATATGCTTGATGTTGTCCCCCACAGTGTCCCTCATTTTTCCTGAGTGTACTTGTGTACAAGTGAGTAAACCCCCTGTGAAAGACAGAACAGCAATATACAGAAGAATACTCACAGCCTCTCAGTGTTCCTTGGAATATTCCTGGGCACGGCTTTGATCCCTAGTCCGTGGCAATCCACAGTGGTGCCACTGCAAGTGCAGAGTGCTGGGCAGGCACTGGCATAGCTTCCAAACAGGGTGCCCAACAACACAACCCAGAGTCCAGCTTTTGCCAGCGTTGTGCCAGCTTCATTGCTGCTGCTGCTGCTTCTTCCAAGAGACATACCGAACCACCCGTCTGTGCAAAGCTCCTGCTAACAGCTACCCAATCCCCCAGATCCCTCTGCTTTGAAAAAGCCTTTTCACACCAATGTGCAAAAGCAAGACAGATATATAAAACGTGTGTGGATATCTTCAGATCTACTGGAGAAAAAAAAATCTTCAGCAAAAATTCTATATAAATATATATATATATATATATATTTTTTTTTTTAAATAAAATCTAATGTATAAAAATATTGACAGCTACTCTCCAGGTTTGCTTAGAAATCTTCCTTCTTTCTCTTTATGGAGATGTTCCCCGCTTGCTTTGCGTCTTTCTCCCTTTCTCTCCAGCCTTCATCTGATTGCCTGTAAAAAGGGAAGAGGGAGAGCACACACACACAAACTCGCACAGCAGTCATCCATCAAAAGGAGCTACAAATAGCAGCTACCCGACTCCTCCTACCTATCCCCCCCTCCTCCCAGAACCCTGAACTACTCATTCTCACAATCTCTCATCTCAGTCTCACAGCAGCCCCCACAGACCAAAGAGCAGCAACCTGTAAAACAGAGTGCGTCCTTTCATGCTTTCCTTGGTTCTCAAGCAAGGTAAAAGGTAGCAGACAAGGTTGAAGACTGGATAGCAATGCATCCGAGTTACTAAAGTTAAGAGACTGGTAGGCAGCGTAGATAAATAGAACTAGGGACTGGGAGGTAGTGTGCTATATATGTTAGGGTTGATGGACTGGCAGCCAGCGTTCCCTACTGGTTAAAGTCCACCAAAAACATTGATGTTAAAAAGAACATACAGAAACAAACATGTATGTAAGTGTGTCATACAGACACACGTACATACCATTTATTAGCAAAGAAACAACTTAGCCTGTTCAACCTGTCCCACTTTTCTAATCGGTGACATATTTTAAATGAATTGCAGATCAATAAAACAGGCACAGAGAAGCATCACTCACTTTTAGCAGTCACCAACTTTGGCATATTTTCCATTTAATAAACTTTTTAATGAGATTTTTTAAAATGACCTCTTGCTTAAAATAGCAAAACCACTCAATTTACAAATGTTAAACGTATTCATACATTCTGAAGTGAAAGACTAAACGAAGAATTGAGTTGATCTGTGTTAAGAAGCAAAAACCCACCATACAACAAACTATTCTACCAGCATAATTGAAATATCAGAGCTAATGAGACCTGCAACGTAAACCTTTGAAAAATCAGTGATCAAGCCCTTTTACCACATAGGTAGCCAATGAAGGTAGGGCAATTTCAGCTGTATTTGAGCACATTCATTGCTGAGTGGTGCCAAGTTTGGAAAAGGGCAAAAGTGGGACAAAATAAAAATAAAAACCATGAGCTGCTTTGAAACAAACAATATAGCTACCTATATGTGCAGAAAACATTGTTTTATTTTATCCTTTAAACCTACTCCCCCTTGTGGATCACTCTGATACTTTTTGCTCACTGTTTACTGACTTGAGAGCAAAGTAGATTGTTCTGATGTTTTGATTCACCGTTTTCAAAATTCCCTAGTTAGTGCATGTTTAGGTTACCCAGAACTATAAACCCCTTAATGGTAGTATATGTTCTTTGGTGAGGCACAACCTATATCATCCCATGTGTGCTAAATGGAGTTTAAGTAAGGTGAATTATTTATTTATTTATTTTTTTGCTGAAGGATATCCTTCTTATGGGAAGGCATTATCCCGCAGAACCATGGCAACATTATTATTCATCTATCATTCTGCCATGTATGATCTAATGGAACTTTTAAATGTATTCCTTTGAAGTGCTTTTTTTTGTAATTTAGAAATTCAATTAAAAAACTCTATACCAATATTAGGTGACTAAATCACACCCTACCCCTGGCACATTACTTTTCCTTGTAAATATATTCTATGTTCAAATATTTATTATTCCAAATCACACATACATAAGTTTGTGGATTTCGTTAGATTTACCTGGTGATTAAAATTCAGCCTCAATCAATAGAAAATGTCCTTGCTCACTTCAGAATGACAAATACAGAATGTATAAATGTACCACAGAAATATTGACAGAATGTTTAAATTAAGCTATACCTTTGACCGAACACAAATATTTTGATTCGTTATTCCAGAATGTCAGCTCTGATGTTTGCACATTCTGTCCCCATTTTTTCCCTAATGCCACATTGTTTATAAAACCACCCTGTAGATCTAGTAGGTTTTTGGTGGTTTATTTTAGACAGGTAGTATTAAGTCTCTTGATGTAAACCAAAGCAAACAAAAATTGTATATTTTAATGTTTACAGTTTAAAATACAGTACATTCAATACATATTAATTGGGCTTTTTTATTTTTACTGCAATGGGTCAAATATTATTCAGAGAAGGATAATTCCAACTGTTTTATCATAGCAGGTAGGAATATATTTCTTTCCATTTTTTTTTTTTTTAAACCACAAGCACATAGAAAATTAATTGCAGGGTAAGATAAACTGCCAGAGCTAAACTTTAACTGCCAAGTCACAAACCAGAATGAATTGAGAGGATGTCTATTCAGGGAAAAATGATCATTCATAAACAGTACATTGTTTAAGAAGAAATTAAATAAATAAATCAAATCAGACACAGGCTAAGGTAAAACCTATTTAATCCAACAACTGAAACCAAGATAAAAAGCAAACCAAAACATCTTATATATTACATAAAAATATGAAGACAAAAACATTTTAAACTTGTTAATACAAAAAACACACAATTATGCTTTTCCAGAAATACAACTAAATAAAACAAACATAGGAGTACTGGCAAACCTCGCCATGAACTCTTACCCAGCTAGTAAAATAATAAAACACAGACCATACTTCTTTTTCTCCTGGTGAGTCAGGAACTCGCAGTTTACCCCTGAAATGCAGAGCCAGTTAATTATGATCAAGGGCTATATACAATACAAATGCAGTGCTGTAGGTTTGAAGTGCGTGGGTATTTATTATAGTCGTTCTAGTCTTAGGCTTCCGCAAGCAACAGAGATATGCAAAACTAATCTCAGTCCTTACACCCTAGGGTAATGATACATTGGATAGATGGTTTACTCTCTGAAATTTCACTAATTCCCACCCCTAAGTAATAGGGAACCTTACATCATTTAGTTTGGCTATATTATAGAAGGTATTGTCTAACTGCAATCTGTCAAACCCAAACACGGCTACATCTGAAACCTTTAGTCTCTGTATTAGGAAGGTGGATGTATTCAGCAGCTGGTACCTAACCAGGATGGATCTGTTCTCCCATTCAATAACATTAGGAGTTGGATTCGACATCCAACACACCTCTAATCCACTAGGACAGAAATTGAGGGATGCATTTCACTTCACCCCCCTCTCCCAGTGCTGGATTTAACAACCACCATCAAAAAAAAAGCTGCTATTTGAGAAACAGGTTTTATAATCATCATTTAATTAAAAAAATTACATTTTGATTATAGCTAATAGAAATAATAGATAAAAACAGTACCTGGACTTTTCACAGTCAAATAAAATCAACTAATGTCCTTTCAACCAGGAGCAGCCAAGAAGCATAGGTCCATGTGTTTTTATCATAATAAAAATAAAAAATAAAAAAATCACCTTTTTCAGGTCCCCATAGTGGTTACAACGTAACAGACTTAAATGCAAACAGAAGTTAGAGGATCCCGTGACTGTAATAACATTTTGATTTGATCGAGTTAATATCTAATGGTCATGTAGCCATCACAATATCCTGACCTACCAATTTTAAATCTCTATTAGTTTGTGGTGCTTTGGGATTGGGCTAATTAGTTCCTTGCTAAATAACCTGGTATCCATGGACATAAGGTCTGCTATTCAAATTATTGCAAATTAGTTCAATTAACAACTCATGTGTGCAGTTATGCCCCAAAATGTACCCTACATTTCCTCTCAATAAAGACTTTTAAAATAATCAGGCAATTGTTTATTCAGGGATACCAAGATTTTCAGTAAATAACTGTCCAAGTAGGGTCAAATGTGCAAAGAAAAGCGGTACCCACACCAGTTTAAAAAAACTACTAAAACTAGAATTGGTAGGCCACAGAACAAAACCGTATTAAATAAAATTGTTGCTCTGGCAGGTTCTTTTGTCCTGGATACAAGATGGGTGACTTACCATAAAACAAAGTAAACACACAATAGAATTTAAAGCCATGTTAAAGATGTTGTTGCTTCCTAACGCATTAAACAGTTGAGGGTTTCCATAACTAATATTTTTATCATGTAATAACTGTGGACATTAATCAGATTTTTTTTTTTTTTTTTTAAACTTCAGTCTCAGCAACAAAACACACATCTGATACAGTCCAAATGGAAGTCAAAGGATTCCAATCAGCAAAGGCACTTAATGTAAAAAAATACAAAAATATATTAAAAAAAAACAACAAACACACAAGTTAAATTCATGTTAAGAAAACATACTTAAAAAGCAATGCAGATTTTAAACTGGTCTCAACTAAAATTACCCCCAATTCCTTTCTTGTTTTACATACCACAGCTGTATTAACCTCTCAAACATTTAAAAAATCAATAATTACATTACCTGCTCTGTCTCGATTTTTTTATATGGAGGCTGTTTTTTTATATTCAGTAAATAGGCAGTAGGTATGCTGGTTCTGGGGCTTAATATCACTTAAGTAGTAGCAGACAGCATTAATGGTCCCACCACTAAAAAGCATGTAAAAAATATTCCAGGGACCAATGAAATGACATCTCTAAAAAAGACTTCCTACTATGCCACCTGGTGTTTTATCCCAGGGATATTATCCAGGCTACACATAACATTACATCTAGGTCAAATTACAGCTAAAATAAATGATCCTGATTGACTTTATGTCTCTTTTCTATAGTCATTACCCCCCCCCCCCCCCCCCCCCCCCCCCCCCCCCCCCCCAGACATGTATGTCTTAAAATAACAAGAGCATGTTGAGTAATAATAGCTGCCGCTTGTTTATTATAATCTAAAATTCACCTGCAATAAAAAAACAGCCCCTTCCTTACAGTATTCAGTACCCCAATCAATGTCATTATATCACTTTCCAAAACCAACATCCTTCTCCAGACTTTCAGACTAAAATAAAAAGAGATGCATGCTTTTTAAAAGTCTACCTACTCTATAACAACGCAGTAATATGTGCTAAAACCACAGGATTTTTTTTAATTTAAGACTATCAATTATATTAGACAGTAGAGTAACTGTTGGATTCGCAACTGAACTGAATCATTCTATATCTTAGTTTACTTATGGTTTCAGTTCCCTCAAATACCCAACTTGTTACAGAGCACTCCAGCAGGGTTTTGAATTCATCTTTTTGGTTAAGGGTTGTGAAGATATGGGGTGCATTAATGAACTCCCTCCAACACTCAACTTTTAAGACTTGTATTGATGTTTCATCTTTTTCCATTTATTGTGGGCAGACCCCCGGAGTAAGGTAGTATTTTCATGTGGTGCCAAATGTATTCTACTACTGGCAAACAGACAAAACCACATCCTTCACAGCAAGCCAGTACTTTAGTAAACCCACCTCTTGAGGTGGAGCAGTCAGATTGTGCTCTAAGCACTTCCAGAGTTGTGGGCCTATATCAATCAAGTTAACCAGGCATGATTATAATACTTTGGCAAAAAACAAATTATGTAATAAAGTGTTGGCAAATAGATCAGTATCAGCTTAACTGGTGAAGTACTGGTACAGAAGGAACTAAACTGATTTTATATGGGCCGAACTATAAAGCAGTGGCTTTGATAACTACAGGTAGGTGCAGCAGTCAGTAATGGCACCTGTGCCTTTAAAAGCTAGTAAGGTTACCTTACAGGCAATAGAATACAAACTTATATATCTACTAATACAAATTAAAAGTTCACGTTCCATCCCCCTGCTGTGTGCAATATGGCATTACAAAGTTAAATATATTAACATATATACAGTACAATGAAATGTCTATATGGCTCAATAATGCAGTCCATGCAAAAATAAGGTAAGTTCATGTTAGAGGTAATGTGTAAAGAATATCTCACAATCAAAGCTGAACTAAAGACCAATTTTACTGAACTCCTAAACAGAAGACTCGTCCATTGGGGAAAAGCAGACACCTGTAAGACTGCAGGATTCCTAAAAGAAGAAGAAAACAAACAACAAGTTCAAACATGTGATTTAGGTATACAAAACATGAGTGATCGTCCACATGGCACAGTTTACCATGAGTGCCCTTCTAAGGGCTGAGTCTCAGAGGATTAGGAAGATAATACCCAGATCAAAAAAAAAAAAAAAAAAAAAAAACCTTCACGTCCTAGTATAATTAGAATGATAATTGTATGTCTTTGCTTGCTCTTTATTAATATGGCACTTCTTAAATGTGCATTAGGTGCAACAGCTAAACACACTTTTGTACTTTCAAAAACTAATATTCCTACAGCTTGATGGCACTGTTGTATTCATAATTCTATTATATAAGCAATTCTGCATGGGAAACGACTAGGAATAGCGCTTGCATCAAAATTAAACAATAAACATTCTATAATGTTAGATGGGATTTTTCAACATACTTTTTTGTTTTATTTATACAATTCATATTAAGAACATGTAATTATGCTTCTGGTTATGGACATTAAATTCCATTTGTACCAGCTCAGATACCCTTCTATAAAGTTAAGTTTTAATACATACAAGTCACACTAGATGTATGCATTAGGACTTACCACATTGAGAGTGATGTTTTCTTTACACGCTTTGTCTATCTGTCCTGAGCTACAAATAGTTGCTTCTGGGGTCACAGTTTTGTTTTTCTTTTCCATTACAAATTGGTTCCCCAATACTTTACGCTGTTTAAAAAAATAAATACAGAATTATAAAAAATATAATTAAGACCATGTTAAAAAAAAAACTACTTCCTGTAAAATACTGTTACATATAAATAAAAAATAAAAAGATCCTTGCACAACAAAGCAACAAAAAACCCAAGTAGCACCACCTTTATTAGTCCTCCAAATGAGCGAGATCTGGCGTGCTTCTTCCTGGGAGGTGTCTGCGTGTCAAACACTGGAGTACTGGGGGTCGTCTGCTTATTAAACTGTGAAAAGTTAAAATCAAGAGAAAGTCTATTTATTTATTAAAAACAGCTCGAGCACATACAACAGATGCTGCCATGTAGAGTACAGGGTGATTAGAAAGTGAGTTTACCACATCAATGATATGGTGCGTTGATGTGGTAAACTTACTTTCTAATCACCCTGTACATTGCAGCCCATAGCAGCATGTGCAAAGCTGTTCCCAAATTGTTTCTGTAATTCGGCAGACAACCATTTAAGAAATATGTCTGCAGCTTTAAGTCTACCTGTCTGTTGAATTCCAATATTCCAAACGCTAAATGTTAACACATATGTAGCATTTAAAGTATAGTATTAGACAGGATCGGGGCATATATTGGTATGGCAATTCATCTTTGTTTGCAATGGGCTTTGTCTAAAAGGGTGAAGGATGAAAAGACCTTCCCATCGCCTGTATTTGTACCTGTCTAACTATTTTTTTCTTCTTAGCGGATTCTGGCATGTTGTGGACATGGCGGAAGAGCTCCTTCAGCGCCTCTTCTGTGTGACAGCGACTGTCGTCTGGTTGGGAGCAGGGTGGATTGATGCAGTTCCGCTTAGAGGGGAGCAGGCCTTTGGAGACTTGAGATGGCAAGAGGTCCAAGTCATCCTAGAAAAGGCAGAAATAAATAAAACACATTCTTAAAATAGACAACAAAAAAAACACCACCAGGTAAAAATCACCAAATAGCGATACATTCTGTATGCTTTTTTGTTTTTACTTTACAAGACAGCGTATCTAGAATAATTTAATTGTAATATGGTAGTTATCGTAACACATACATTGAGGCTGTGAGAAACTGGAATCAAGGCAGATACCCTTACCTTGGACTGAACAATTTTGGATCCTGAAAATTGTATCCTGGCATGCTCTCGAATGTAAACAGGTGCCTACAAAAAAGGAACAATTTGTTATTAATTATTTTCTATATAAATCAAGGTTTAATACATTACCTTTCAATAATACCTGAAAAATATGTTTGCAAGCCTTAAGTTGAAAGAGAGTAGGTTTGACTTGCTTACGATTTTTTATTAGATTTATTTGGTAATAAGAAAAAAATGTTCTAACCCGGAATATTTTCTGAGAGTGCTTGATCATGAATGCCATGCCATAGTTCAGTTTCATCATGTTCTCTTGGAGGTCATATGCCGTCAGCTGATACAACACAAAAAAGAAACAATTCAGTTATGTCAGAGATCAGGTTTCAGATGTCATTCATACAGTGCTGCCTTTCTATATTACTCACTAATGCCCTGCACCAGATAAACATTAAATAGAGACACTATGACAGTGAACTAAAAGGGAGAGATGCAGAAATCGCAGCATATTTCATACAGAAATCATGCATGGCAAGTATTTTGCATTCCCCATTGCTCCTGTATATTAATAATAACTTTGTTTTGTGGTTTGTTCTACACATATATTTCATTTCAAGTCATAACAGTACCTGCTTCAAGATGAACATGGGGAAACTATTTTGGAATTTATTTAAACCTGTAAAGGTTCACTTGCTTGTGAAAATAAGCATCCAGTGTCCACGTTTTTAAAAACAATTGCCTGTATTGGCAAGTGGCTCAAATTAAGAATTACAATCAGAAAAAAGAACATTTCTTGTGTAGTTGTTTATTTTTCCATTTTAAATGTTTTTATATGAAAAATGTAAACTCACCACTATTGCTTATACTAAAGACAAATCTAAATGCAACCTACATTTTTTGGCCACATGATCTGAGGGGCGAACATGAGGGCCAGGTTAGAGGCAGACATCTTGTTTTCCTTCTGCTGCCTGGCAGTCTGGTAGAGAAGATCCAACAGGAGCTTCAGGAGGCTGCGATTGGCAGGTGGGAGAAGCATGAACAGCAGCTGCAGAGCCTCAATCTGACGCGCTTTGTCTGGAACTGTGGTCTTATTCCCCTTCTCATCAAACAGGGTCATGTCTAAAAACAAATTATAAATTGTATCTAACAGTGTAACCACTTACAGAAACCCCTGTGGCATTTATTTGAAACACATTACTTTACTCTTGCAGTACACCATGTTGTATGTATTGGAACGATATTTCATATTGTTCTGCTTGTTTTGACATATCCTGGGGAATAAGCTGAAACATGTCTCAACTTTCAATGTCAAAAACAGAATTTGTCTTAATGTCAAAGTGTATCCAAATAATCATCCCTCCTTTTTCTGATAGTGGGTTTCAAAATATATACACCACACTTGATAATCAACAGTTGATTCTGATTCTGCAGTGCAACACTGGTGTGTTGAGTTGCAGGACTGTGAAGGAATGCACTGTGTAATGTCTTTTTGATTCTTACTCTACCTGCTATTTTAAGATGAGCATGGTAATGCTTATGAGTCAGCAGTGTTTCAGGCAGCTCCCCGAGAAACGTTTTGAGCAAGGAGGCCACGTCATTAGGATGATATTCCCCAGAATCCAGGTCTATATCAATGCCGTTGTTCAGACACTCCTTCAGAGCTTGCTGCCTGATGCTGTTCCCAGGGACTCGGAACAGCCCTTCCACATGTAGGTCTGAAACATTTCATCCATAAATATAAACCATTTGGTACAAATTTCCTCCCTGGGTTAAATTGAAATTTATCACGTTAAGTCCCTGCAATTTGTAACACAATTAAAAAGTCTCATGCTTTGAGTCAGCTCAAAAAGAAGTGCATTACTCTAAAAGGCAAGTGATTTAATATCGTATTTTGTAAGACTGGAAAAAAAAACAATTGCAAAAGGAACAAGGCTAAGCAAAACATACATAAGCAAATTATGTTGCAAAAATAGCTTTGACAAAACAGCCTAGAACTCCTGAAAAGAACCGATGTGATATTGGAACAATATGCATTCCACTGACAGTACAGCACAGATCTGAAAGTTTGTATGTATAAAGAAATAAAAACTCACTTTTGTGCAAATACTCAATTAGCTGATAAATTTGTGCAATCCCTTCCTCAGTCAAAGGGGCTCCAAATACAACACCTTTATCTAGAAGAAGAAACATACTTTTCATTTAACATGGACTAGAGTTACTGCTTTAAGCTTTTTTTTTTTTTTTTTTTCTAAAACTTGCATACATTCTCAAAATATTATGGTGCTACAAAAATTACTCTTATCAGATATTAGCACAGTATTAATAAATAAAATATATACAAGTGCCAATGTGCAACTTATAGTACTGGTGGAGCACCATAGCATTTTGATCCATTCCTGGTTTTATCGAGTTTAAAGACACATGCGCTTGTTACCTATACACTGTGGCTGATCAAGCTTCTATTAAAACCTGAAATGGATGAAACTGCCATGCAATAGGTGTCTCGTTTCCATCCCTGGAACATGGGTGAAGCAGTGTCACAACCTGTCACCACACACACACATTCCGATTGAAGTCCAAAGCCTAAACAAGGATGTCACTGACTTTGCTGTTTTCAGATTTGTAAATAATGACAGCCCTGTAAATGCAGTCATTTCATCATCTGAGGTATACTGATTGTAATCGACTCTTGTCTGCACTGACCTTTGCGTTTGAGAAAGTTTAAAGAGCGAAGAAACCCTGCTGCCACCCCAGCCCCACTGTGCAGTTTGGGATCCATCTCCCCCAGGAGCTGAGCAAATTCAGTCCCTGGAAGGTCAATCAGCCGTGTGATGTTACTGAGAACCAATTCCATGAAAGCATCAGGTTTCTCGTGCCGCAGCTTCTCCACAAAGAAATCAGGATTGAAGATGATGGGCTGGCTCCGTGGACAGGTCTCATGGCTGATGACAACATTACAAAATGTATCCCTATAAAAAATTCAGTGCTTACAGTTTAGTTTGGTGTACTTCTTAAAACAAGTATCCTGCTGAAAAACATCACAAATACTCTACAATTGCTCTAAAACTGCTTTTTGTTTTGATTCAAGTCTTGTTGGGTTTATTTATTTCCTCCTTCCCTGAGGCATGTTTTCTCCAGCTAGCCAATTTCAAATAGAAGAGGATAAACATGCTATACAGCCTTCTCTGTTAAAACTGCTGAAACATTTACAGGGACAGCAAGAAAAAAAACAACGACCACATTGTGTCTCTACTGTCAGCTACATTCTCAAGAGATTCCTGAGCTTTTTCCTGATGTGATAAAATATCTGGGGAACCATCCTATACACTTCAAAAATTGAAGCTTTAAATAATAATAATAATAATAAATAATAATATCCTTGCAGTTAGCTTTAAATAACAACATTTTTGTCTTTGCAGTTGACATTTTATAACTAGTCAAAACAGATGATATTTTGGTATGATATATAAATGTCTACAGCAACGGCCTCGCATAGCTGCATCTACCTGCCCCATACAAACAACATCCTTACCTTTACAAACTGAAAATAAAAACCAATACATTTACTAAAATATTGACTTCCATAACACTGCATAAATGAACAAGGTTCGAGATATGCAATCAAGCATATCACTAAACTGAATGGCGAGTTAACCAAATGCATTGCAACTTTTGACATCAGCTCAAATAAATGTGTACAACAAGGAAACACACGTAACATACACAATGATATCTGTACTGTAAATCAGGAACTACGTTACGCTGACTGAGATGATCTTTCCCGCTAGTTTCAATGCATGACACACAAATACAGTACTGTGTGTATTATTACAGTTACAGGTGATTCGGTGTATTTATTCAACCATTTCAACACGTAGAAACCCTGTATTGTACGAGTACAGCCTGTAGACTAGTGGACACAGTGACAAGGCCCGGTTGACTGAAATACATTCAGTGTATTATTTGTAACTAGACCATATATTTTCCCATTAGTCTTCAAGTCCACATATATTATTGTACAAGTATGCAGCTCGGTTATTTTTCATTTCCAATCTAGTCCCGTGATTCTTTAGTTACCTGCGACTCTGTTTGTTTCTGTCTGCTTCCTTCTCAGCCGCCATCTTCTGTTTGAATCCTCCGCCACTCTCCGCCTCGCGCTGACTAGTATGCTCATGATTGGCCAGTGCTGAGAAGTGGGTGGGGAGGGATATACGTTTCCCACCCTCTGGCGCTGATTGGTTAGTTTGAAAATAAAAATAAAAAAAAAACCTCTCCGCTCAGTCTATGGCGCTTAATCACCACAGGGTGGCAGCATTGGTAGAGAACTACAGCACAACAAACTCTAAAGCCTTTTTTTTGACAGATTCGTCGTTTTCTTTGGTTATTTAGAAACGTTAATCATTAGAGGAAAAAAAAAAAACATAACAATATAATATTTTAAAAGACGAATATGAAAACCTTGTATTACGACCTGCTTTGCTAATCATAAAATATGCCATCATTAAACATACAGGTACAGAGGACAACCATAACGTTTACCGAAATTAGGACCCTGTTGGCTCCGTTTGATTCGCTAATTGTGTAGGCCAATCAGGAGAAGGGAATTCAAATTCAAACAAAGAGAACAGACGCAACTTGGTTCAAGAATTCCAGGGTCTGATGAAAAATGACAGTATGGAATACGTCACAGATGTATGTACAAATATATAATATGACAATTTTATTGTACGATTTCAAGTACGATGTTCACTGTTGCTATTTCACTATTTTAATATCTTATATTGATTGTAAGCATCTTTTTTGGTCTATTTATTTATTTTTTTAATCTGATTATCTATATAATATTAAATATTTAATATAGCATTTACACTTGATAAATGGGATTATTTACCAACATATCGCATTTTAAATACAGAAGAGGTTGAATAGAATAACACACATAACTGAAAGTACCATTTTTTATTTCAATTTCAAAGTTCTGTACTTAGCTTTTGACCTCAACCTGTAAATTTTGTAATAAATTATAAATCATTGAACAGACATTTTCTCCTTGTTTTGGCCAACAGAGATTCATCATGATTATGTTATGAACAATGCATATCTCTTGCACTATTGGCACTTTGCAAAAATGACTGAAAAGCCTTTGAGTGATTGAGACTTTACTCTCCGTCAGGTGGCACTGCAGAACTGTTAGACAGGTGCTGAATACCCAGATCAGACAGGAAAAGCCCTCAGGGGGTGTAATTCTAACTAGCCACCAGGGGCACCTCATTATCTGTGTCCCAGTATAGAAGAGCACCTGTTGATATCTGTCAGTTGTCTTCAGTAGGAATGTGCCATGGCAGCTGTCTGGCAACCTGGCTTTGAAGATTAAGTGGGAAACCCCTCGTTCTTAATGTTTAATTTCCAGACCGTCTGTATTATTAATAATTTATAATCACACTCTAGCTATGAGCACTTCTGACATTTATTTAGTCAAAGGTCCTTGTGCTTCCTGGTGGGGCTCTGAGTAGATGTAAAATATTTCAGATTTTCAGCCTTTATTTCTTTCTCTCTGTCATCCCCTTTCCTTCTTTCCTCTTTCCCTATATCCTTTCCCCCTCCTCCCCTCTCTCTAAAAGCAGCTAGAGCATAACACAGTGAGCACAGGAAGCCATTTTGAGAAATCTTAGCCTAATTTAGAGTTATCGCTAAATGAACAGGCAGTTATTTCGAAATATCTTTAAATTATTGTATAGATATCTCTGAATGAACAGGAAGTTATGGCAAACCATGCTAGCAAAATATATTATTTAAAGATATCTGTAAATCAATTTGAGATAACTAAACATGAAATTACAATATCTTCAAAATTGTTTATATACAGATATCTCAAATTAATTTTCAGATATCTCAAATTAATTTTCAGATATCTCTAAATATTTCAGAATATCTCTAAATGATCATTTAGCTTGCCATAGCTGGCTGCACTCTGTTGCTACATCTCACTATACTGTACACTTAAAAGTAACAGGATAGTTTTATGGCCTGAAGACCAGTGATTGGCTAAACTATAAGGCAATCAAATATTAACAGCTACACACAACAGTGTCGTTTCCCCTTTCCTCTCTGTCTTTCATCACTTCCCCTTCCCTGCTTATCCCTTTCTCTTAATTTCTCTGCATCTTCTATGTCCCTTTTCTCTTTCTTATCTCACTTCCAACCCACCCCCTCGTTCCCTTCTCTCTCTACCTCCTTCACCCCCCACAATCTACTTCTCTCTCTGGTCAATACATCAGCTCAACAGATGTCGGTCTTCATCCTGAGGCTGACAGTTGGAGATTTGTACCTGTCAAAAGTCCAGATGTTGCATTGTGGAGAGCTGTAGATAAGAAGGAGAGGACAGATGGAGAAATAGAGTCGAAGTGAGAGAGAAGGACATGGCGAATGTGTTTTGATAGCAGCACATAATACTCTATATATATTTATCTGAATGCCTTTATTCTGTGAGGGGAATGTTGTGGAAGGATTGCACACCTGGAGGAATGTTCTATACAACATGTTGTTATATTTGAAAATACTAAAATAAACTAGTAATAGATGACAGGTTGTTATAAATCTAATGTTCTCCTTTTATGCCTACAGACTACAGCCTGTCAAACTGGAAGCAGACAGGGAAGAAAGCCTCAATGCAAGACAAATTATGAAATTAATAAATGTTGAAAAACTATTTGCAAATAAGTAACGGCAATGAATTATTTCTTTCACAAGTTATTTCAATCTTTAATATTTAATGTGGAAGCAGTTCTGACGGTAACTATGTTTTGCGACTGTTGGCGCTAGTATTTACTGTAAAGTGGTTATTTTAAGATGACTGTGAACAAGACAAGTAACAGCATATGTAAACGTGATAAATCAATTGTGTAACAAGATGAATTTATCAATTGATTAATTACTCGATTTAGTTAATATTGAAACATATTAATAGCTTCAAATTAGTCACAAAAATGTATTAATCATGGACGTCAATTGGCATTTTAAATTAATGTTATCAAATACAAAAGTTTGTATGAAACGTTTCTATAAAAAAAAAAAAATACCCTAATGCACAAATGCATTCAGTACAACTAATAAGCAAAAACAATATTCAATGAACACACTTAACAAATTAATATCCCAAAAGCATGTCATTTTTTAAATTTTTAAATGCTGAATTTTTACCATCCGTTGGCTAGTATCACAACTGCCAGCAGAGCAGTCACTTAACACTGACCTATTGTCAGAGTCCCGCCTACAGATAGACAATCTGTTAAGCTCTGATTTGCAAATTTGTGTTTTGATTGACAGTCCACATTTTGAAACTGGGGTTTTGGTAGACTAACATAACATTTTAAAAAGTTAGTAGCAGTACTGGTCTGATAGGAGGAGCTATTCGGCTGTCTGGGAATGGGAGGCTCGCTACAACACCTTAATATCTTTGAGTACAGATTGTTCCCTTTGTGGAAGTCAGGAGTGTTGACAGTAGAGTTATCTAAACAATCAAAAACATCTGGGATTGGGGTGGGGGTAATATTCATAAAAGAAAGTCGTGTATTTTGTTTGCCGACAAAAGTAAATAACAATTTCAACACAACTACCAGTTTTATTCTATTCCAAGCTTGAATATAGTCCAATACAGCCCTTCAGTTGCCATAACACGGACAAGTTGCCAAATAAAGAGTTTATGAGATCTTAGCCGTAGAAGTTGTGCAACTGATGCTTCATGAATGGGGTGTGGCCTCGGAATGGTGGTGATCTGCACGTTCAGAATGCATCCTGGCAGCATGCTGCTCTTGCTGTGTAACCAGGCATCGCAGGGGATGGCAGTGACAGAGAGAGCAGATCCGTGGCAGAGGAGAGAAGAGGAAGGAGGATTCCCTGAGGAGAGGGGAACCTGCTGCTGAAATGAGATTTCACTGTCGACCACAGTTGCCACCTGGCCCCGTAATTCGGGAACGCTGCGAGACAGAACAGGATTTTGAAGTTGCCTTTAAACTGAAGGAAATCGAGCGCTAACCCTTTGCTAAATTGATTCTGTTAATTAATTATCTCGAGGCAGCAAGGCAATACAATAATAGCTTTTAACAAATTAAATAAATAAATAAATAAGTACCATCATCAATATTTATTTATTTTATTTATAGTTTTAAAAATATATATTTTAAAGTTTCTTTATAGTTTCTAATATTATATTGCCTTCTCCCGCTCAAATCATTAATACTGAGCAGTATCACGTGTTTATTGCTTTGAGTTTAAGTGCAACTTAAAAACCCTGTCCAGTCCCAAAGTGAATTAAGGGGCCAGGTGGCAACCCTACTGTCGCCGGGCACTGCTTGACCCTTCCCATTACTACACTCATACATCTCTGCAGATGCCAGGCAGGGAGGATTGGCACAACCTGTGAGGGATAGCATTTGAAAAGACAGTTTCTGCTATTCATTAGCTGTCTGTGTCTGAAAAGGTGTCAAAAACTTGTTTGAGACTAGGCCTGGTATCTTGAATGTGGAATGAAGGGACCATACAAGAGGCTTGCAGGTAATCCACAATACTTTATCGCACTGAGACCATACACAGTCTTTACAAACATCTAAATTAGCCAACATACATGTTGTACCAGTGTACATAACATATAAAACCAACATACCAATTGTCTTAAGCATTTACATTCAGTGGCATAACTTTGGTTCAAAAGTGAAGGTGACAGTTTCTGTAGCTGGGGCATATAGTAACAACATTAAAAATAAACATTCATTTTCTTCAGAATCTTTGTGGTCGAGTATTGAAACCATAGACATTGGAAAAGGTATTACAATTGAGAAATTTCACAATGAAAAGAAAATAAAAACTCGTAGAAACAGTTCTTTACAAGCAGGCACTGCTTTCTCCTCTCAGCTTGAGATCACTTATAATGCATTCTGCTCCAACGCTGCCTCCCTCAGTGGATTGGCTTTTCTGCTGGGTCCTAGTGGAGATTCAATACTGCCTAGCGATTATACAAATACTTTACTGAGAAATAAAAGTGAAAAGTGTCCCCCACATAAATAACTCTTATGATTACAGTGCAGTCTTCCTGTTTCTATCTCTGTCCCACTTGTACAGTAGAAGTGTAATTGGGGTTGCCTTGTGTGCTGTGGAAAGCAACTCAGTCGTACAGACAACCACGTTTGTTCTTTCTTTGGTTTTAAGCTTCTCTGCAGCAAGAATTTGGGTCACAAAAGTTTAAATATTTGTCACATTTCAAAGGAAATCCCCTGAAAAATACCTGAGCAGTGAAGGACTGCTGTATTCTGAGGTTCACAGTGTGTGAACTCTCCATGTGCAAGTGTTCTGAACTCTCCATGTGCAAGCGTTCTGAACTCTCCATGTGCAAGCGTTCTGAACTCTCCATGTGCAAGCGTTCTGAACTCTCCATGTGCAGGTGTTCTGAACTCTCCATGTGCAAGTGTTCTGAACTCTCCATGTGCAAGCGTTCTGAACTCTCCATGTGCAGGTGTTCTGAACTCTCCATGTGCAAGTGTTCTGAACTCTCCATGTGCAAGCAGGTGTTCTGAACTCTCCATGTGCAAGCGTTCTGAACTCTCCATGTGCAGGTGTTCTGAACTCTCCATGTGCAAGCGTTCTGAACTCTCCATGTGCAAGCGTTCTGAACTCTCCATGTGCAAGCGTTCTGAACTCTCCATGTGCAAGCGTTCTGAACTCTCCATGTGCAGGTGTTCTGAACTCTCCATGTGCAAGCGTTCTGAACTCTCCATGTGCAAGTGTTCTGAACTCTCCATGTGCAGGTGTTCTGAACTCTCCATGTGCAAGCGTTCTGAACTCTCCATGTGCAAGCGTTCTGAACACTCCATGTGCAAGCGTTCTGAACACTCCATGTGCAAGCGTTCTGAACTCTCCATGTGCAAGCGTTCTGAACTCTCCATGTGCAAGCGTTCTGAACTCTCCATGTGCAAGCGTTCTGAACTCTCCATGTGCAGGTGTTCTGAACTCTCCATGTGCAAGCATTCTGAACTCTCCATGTGCAAGCGTTCTTCAGGTGTCCCTTTTGATGTACAGGTCACATCTTGGGACCCGACTGATGTAGAGGCATGCTGTTTGATATTCTCAGGTTTCATTAACCTTTTTTTTTTAAACTTTATTTTAAACACATTCTACTTGACATTTGACATTCATCCCCATTTCATTTATTCAAATAACCCATACCATCCACACAGTGAAGAAGTCTCTGGTTTCACTGTGTGCTCAGAGTCAGCATTATTCAGCCTCTGTTAAGTAGTACAATTATGCCACCAGTGTACAGTTCCTGTTTTTCCAATATGTGTGTGTGTGTGTGTGTGTGTGTGTGTGCATGTACATATATGAGTGTGTGTGCCAGGTAGCATTCTGGGCAGAATATTTTATCTCTGCGACACAGATCCTTGTATTCTGTGGCTCGTCTCTGCTGATAAGGGATGTGTGTTTGGAGTTCCACTGTCGTCTTGTTAGTCGCACCTCACTAATTATATCCTGCTTGCGTTAATCAACCCCCACCCCCTCACTCACACACACCCCTCCCCCAATCTGCCAGTAATGTCACATTAATGTTGCATTACCAGCTGAAGGGACATAGGGAACAAAAAGTAAAAAGTATGTCTCAATTTGTCTAAATAAACACTCATTTATAATTTCACTCTCCATCCCGGTGGCTGAGACCCTTGCAGATCTGCAAATGATAGCTCTGTGATTACTAGACACACAGCACAGGTGTCCTGAATTAGAGCTGAGCAGTGTACCCTAGTACTGTAGTTAGAGCTGAGGGACAGGAAGGAAAGCAGTGGGGACTAGTCCTTAGAGCTGAGGGACAGGAAGGGAAGCAGTGGGGACTAGTCCTTAGAGCTGATGGACAGGAAGGGAAGCAGGGGGGACTAGTCCTTAGAGCTGATGGACAGTTAGGGAAGCAGTCCAATTCCTAATTTGGGATCCCTAATCAATAATTCTTGCCTAAGCATTTGTCTAATTTTACAATTGGTCTATAATCCGCACCATGCCATGGTGATGAAATACATGCTGAGATCAGCTGCACAAACTGAATTTTAATATCATTTCAAACAGATGGTGATCTTATCGTGTTATCGTCATTTGCTAGAAACAAATTATTAACGCAACCTGGATCACTAAGAGACTCCTGCCTCCAGCGCCACCCCCCATTTAATGAAATTCAGCTATGGAAGTTGTTGTCTATTTAAAGATGGAAGGTGATTGTAGTGCTGAAGCTCACAGGGGAGCCTCCTTTCCGGTTGAATGCTCTGCATGTTGAACCACATGGTTACAGTACAGTTACACCACTAGGGACTTGTATCACAAAATGCAATACAATTGATTGTACATTTCAGGTATTGTGCAATCCTGTGTGTAGATGACCATGTAGATCAGGCAGGCTTTAGTGGACGTTTGAATTTATTTATGGATGGATTGCTAGGCGTCCTGCAGTGATGGCAAATACAATAAAATGATAACTGACTAAAAATGATGGTGGTGTCCCAGAATTGGAATGGATTCAGCCACACTGTGAGGAGTGATAAGAGATGCAGTGCTCAGTAAATCTAGGGAGAGGAGCAGAGGAAAACACTAAATATATCCAACCAGTGTGAATGAAAACTGAGGTGAAGTTATTTCAGGACAAAACCAGATGATACCAGCAATGCTGCAGTGGCTAAAAGGAGAAAATATGTGTCCAGCAAAAGAGAGCAATAGTTTTGTGAAGTACGGCTCTATTTTGTAACTTTTTATAATTAAATTGTGCTCACCTAGTAATACCATGGCCAGCACTTTTCAAGGTGAATCCAATATGATTTCATTTTTATTGTAGAACCAGGAATTGAAACACATGTCAGAGAGTCCTCGAGTAAGTGTTGGTAATAAAACAACCTTCTGTGACAAAGATTATATTGCAGATTGAGAGTGAAGGAGAATGTTAGAGTACAGACCATGTTAGGACTGAAGCAGCCTCTTATTATATCACACACTGTGCTGTGAGGGTGGAGCCAGGGATATATAGCCCACTTCATATTATATTCGAGCGATTGTAGAGCATGGAGCACAAAGTACTGCGCTTGATTGAGATCGAGGCAGTTCACTGAACTTTCTGGTTTATTGTGGAAAGTGGAATACAGAGAGATGCTATCAATCTCAGTTATGTGGTCAGGGTTAGGGGGATAAAATGAAAATCATTTACTAAGAGTCAGACCCTGAAAAATTTGAATTTCAAATGCTGTTTAACTACAGAGAATTGGCTGTTTGAAATCTGTATTGGCTGTTTGAAATCTGTCCTATAGTCCAGCCACTGCAGCCAGCAGAATGAAACACAGCAAAAAGCATGCCTGTATTAATAAATATGAACTCACACATAGGTAACCTCCCCCAGCCTTCAGTTTACATGACTGGCTAGTGAGACTACTTATGCGGTGTGTTACTGTTTTTAGATTTTGTGACACACTTTAAATGTATTAAATTACTTTGCAGTCTGGCTTAAAGATGCAAATGCAATTACCCACCCCTCGGCAAGTGTCAGATCAAAGAGGGGAAATCGCTTAAAAATGTAAAGATAGATTGTAGTCTGGCTAAGTCAATATGTTTGTTAGAGTTACACCTCTAAATAAACACTGAATTTAGTATATTAGTACCATAACGTATGCTATCAAGTGTAATGCATCTTATGTAGGTAGAAATTTGTAATACAGTCATATATGTTATACATCCATCCAGGTGGGAGCATCCTGGTTGCCATGGCAGCAGCTGTTTGAAGGTCATGGACTAACTCCGATGGATTGCTTCATAAATTACCTCAGCCAAGCGCACACTCCCACATTCATCACTGTGATAACAATAACTGTAATACTAAGGCTATTATGATATTCATAAATGATAAAGTGCTCAAAACAAGTTGGTGATTATTACATTATTATACAGTTTGTTCAATTTACTTCATTTTCCTGTTTCAAGAGACCCCTTTGCTCTCTTTCTGCTGATTGCTTTTTAATGTATTTGAGAAAAAATCAATCTAATTTGTTGACTTTTTAAGTTTGCAATTCTTCAAATTAATGATACACCCCATCTCTGAGAATTCCTCCTCTTATAATGACATTTGATTGGTGGAAGACGCATTCAGGACACTGTCTCATTGGCTCAGACTGCATGATTTATTTCTGTCAAAAACCTACCTCTTGTTATCATTGACTGGCCAGAATTCGTTCTTATCTTTTATTAAAATGTAAAATGTAAAATGTAATTCGTCCCATTTAAAATATATCACCAAAATAATAGTCTCGGGCTAAAAGCAGCAGAACAGGGTGCTGTCCCTTTAAATCTGCACAGGTCTGTATCAGGTTGAAGTTAGTTCTGCTTCAGAGCATCTCTAACTGGGGGTAAATGACATGAATTCACAGGAATTTCTATGTGCTGCTTGGGCTAGACCAGAGTAGCTGCCCTTTAACACAGCGATTAGGATTAATTGCCTTGCCCTGGACACTGTGCTTCACCCCCTTACACGCTAACAAATTCTACACTTTATAGCTCTCTGACTATCCTTCTCTCCCACTTCCTCCCTTCTTCCTTCTCAAACACCTTCCACACTTTACTGCTCTCTGACCATCCTTCTCTTCCCCTTCCTCCCTTCCTCCCTCTCAAACACCTTCCACACTTTATTGCTCTCTGACCATCCTTCTCTTCCCCTTCCTCCCTTCCTCCCTCTCAAACACCTTCCACACTTTACTGCTCTCTGACCATCCTTCTCTCCCCCTTCCTCCCTTCCTCCCTCTCAAACACCTTCCACACTTTACTCCTTCCTCCTCCTTCACTCCTCCTCTCCCCATCTCTCTCTTAACACCACCTACCACACTCTACTATTCTCTCTTCCTTCTCTATCTCTTTCTCCTTCTCATTACAACCATTCACACTCAGCATCTATGAACCAGACCCAGTTTGATTCCCCAGAAAAAAAAAAATTAACAACAAAACACTGATAAGAAAGGCCTGACTATCAGTTGAAAATTGTGTTGATCAGTTGGATTATGTGGTAACACTTTATATTCAGGTGCTGCTTATCAATGTTTTATAAATATGTAATAGATGCCTAATAACTATGTTATAGAGTATTAATAAAGCCTTATATATGGTTTATAACTATGCAATAGCCATAGACAGAATTACATTTTTATAAAGGGGGCGGTTTTTAGCCAGTATTTTGGGATGTTTAAACGTAATTCCGTCAATGGCTAGTGCATGGTTATAAACCCGATCTCTGTCAGGCGAACATTTTCCCAGCCTCTTATGGCAGACATGTTGTTTTCTCTACAGCTCTTTGAGTTGTAAACTAGTCTTTAGTGGCTCTGAGTTGTAAAATATCCTCTTCAGGAGTTGCCTGCCTGCCTGCCTGCATCCTCGCTGGCTTGGTCCCCGTTTCAGTTAAACATACTGCAGCATTGGCACTTTTTTTCCTGATGATATGTATTTGAAAAAATAGATTGCTAGTCTCTTAAATGAGTGTAAGTGGATTACCGTGTTGTCAGTGTGACTGCAATGCAAACGATCCCGCTAATATAATTCTTAACAAACACTCTCTTTAATCACACCGTGCTGGCTGCTACCTCAGAGACTGCTAGGTTTGCACATTCTTCATTTTCTTTCTGTTTGCAAATGCATGTTTTAGAATTGCAGGGTTTGTGCCCCTGCTGACGGACAAGCAGACAGACAGACAGTCCCTCACCTTTCATTCTGCTTAGGGTTTAGGGAGAGGTACAATTTATTCACTTCGTGGTGCTTAATGTCATTATCCAAGTGTGATGTAGTTTGATATTGTTTTTTTTTTTTTTTTTCCTGTGGAAAGTCCTAGTGGATATTACACTGATGGGTTTGTTGAGGAGTGTAAACAGTCTATTGTGATTAACTCACCCCAGACACACACGCACACACTGAGACAGACGTGCACATGTTCACACACACACATGTGCACGCACACACTCAGACACACACACAGGTTGAAGGTTGGACGTTGTTCTGTACAGTCCCACTGCACTGTCAGAAGCTTGGTTCAATTTGAATGTAAAGCTGGCTTATATGTGACAGGACTGAAAACATCAACCTGTCCACTCACCTCTGCTAAACATACCACTATACATCACTACCAGAAACTAGGCACAGCAGAGGAGTGCACATACACAGCTGTAGGCCTAACAGTACAAAGGGAAGAATGTAGGACTGGATTTTTAAAATAAGCATCAAAGGAAAGGGGAAGTATGATAAAGGCAGGTATAGACATTTGATAGCAGCAATGGGGAACATTGAATAGCTTAGGGAAGCATAGAGGAACATAGAAAAGCAGAAGGAAGCTGGTAAAGTATTGCACTGGGGTGTTATAGCACAGGGAAGCATGGAAGAAGGAAGCATAGTATAGCTCTTATAACTGCGGCATAGCAGACAGAATTGTGGTATTGCATAGTGGATCATGCTACAGCACAGGGAAGAATGGCAGAAGGAAGCATGGTAAAGTTACTATTAAAAACTACAATTCCCAGTACAATCATTACTTCCAGAATCAGACACTGCTTTGTGCCAGACAGTAGAGTATTGCCTGTCTGATATCTACCTGCAGTAGAAAAAAATTAATTATTGAAAAAGACCTGGGTTGTAATGAAAGGCTGTTGTTTTGCGGCTTCACTCTGTTCAGCTCTGACAATGTTGCAACCTTGGAGGGAGACTGATAATCTTACTATTACCGTCTCTTTGTGGCTGAATCGCTGTTGCATTGTCCACAGTCTAACCACAGAGCACCAACCTGGGAGCCTGATTCTCACTGTGATTCCAGAATACTGCAGTGTGGCTTCAATACGTAGCTGAATTGACGGACCAGCAGTCTCTAACACACTGTGTTAAATCTACATAGACTCAAAGAAAGGAGCTATTTGTGAATTATGTGACACTTTAAACAACAGGACTGAGTTCTCTATACTAGACTATTGAATTAGCTGGCTCTCATATCTTCAGCACAGCACTGAGTTCTCTATACTAGACTGTATTGAATTAGCTGGCTCTCAGATCCCCAGGACTGAGTTCTCTATACTAGACTGTATTGAATTAGCTGGCTCTCAGATCCCCAGGACTGAGTTCTCTATACTAGACTGTATTGAATTAGCTGGCTCTCAGATCCCCAGTACAGCACTGAGTTCTCTATACTAGACTGTATTGAATTAGCTGGCTCTCAGATCCCCAGTACTGAGTTCTCTATACTAGACTGTATTGAATTAGCTGGCTCTCAGATCCCCAGTACAGTGAGTTCTCTATACTAGACTGTATTGAATTAGCTGGCTCTCAGATCCCCAGGACTGAGTTCTCTATACTAGACTGTATTGAATTAGCTGGCTCTCAGATCCCCAGGACTGAGTTCTCTATACTAGACTGTATTGAATTAGCTGGTTCTCTGATCCTCAGTACAGTACAGAGTTCGTTATTCTAGACTGTATTTAATTAGCTGGCTCTCAGATCCCCAGCACTGAGCTCTCTGCTAAATCTTACCTAAATGTTTCGACTGAGGTTTTGAGCTCTTTAAAAAAAAAAAAAAAAAAAACATTTTATTGATACATAAGAGGCAGTTGCAAGACACCTGCTGTGAGTTTTTTCAGTTATCATGGAAAATGTGTTTGTATGTAGCTGATTGATTCTGTCTTTACAATTATGAGTGAGTGCAGTGTTGTATGGTGACACGAACCCTGAGGCTGCAGACACATTTCCATTATTCATGGTGCACAGTAGTAGCAGCAATTAATGCTCCAGAGCATGTCTATTTAAACATTGCCACCCAGTTGCATTTTAAAGAAGCTTTGGAGAATCTAACGCAGGTATTTAGAATGGCAGGCATGCTGCTCTATAGAGCGTGCAGCGCGAGGCGATTTGCTTTAATGAGAAGGGCATAATTTGCATGCATGGTCTGCTGATTAGCAGGAAACCTCAAAATACCATCTACTCAATCTCCTTCTCTCGCTCTCTCTCCCTCTGCCTTACACTTCACCATTCTCGAAGAATACATTTCTATTACATGTGATGTAAACTCACCAATTCATGATGTGTGCGTGTCAGTGTGAGGGAGGATGGAAAGCCAGTATCTCTCCTCAGAGGCCAGGGTTAGAATCAAGAGGCCTGGTATTGGATTTGAAAGTGATTAAAAACTTCACTTGACTTCAGAAAAGTTCAAAATAGAAATAGAGAAAGAAAATGAGATAAGATGTGCTGTTTATTAAACTGAGTTACAGGCGAGGGAGAGGTACACACATATATATTGAAAGAGAGAGAGCAAAATGATTTGTGCAGTGCTGGCAATTATTGGATTTCTGAAGGATTCATGTATACAGATTGAGACAGTGCTTTTCAGCATCTCAAGGTTACAGCACATAGTCTTTCTGTTTGATTTACATCTTAACTTGGCAGCATGCTATTCTTGGCAAGAAAAGCCCAGCCCTCCATATGCACTTCTCACAATGCTAAAACACCTTCTTTATAACAATAGTTTATTCCTGCAATTGGAGCGCAAGGAAATGCCACAGCGACATCACAGGGAAAGGCAAAAGAGGGGAAATTAAAAGGGGTGGTCTTCAAGACAGCAACCAGTGAGGGTGTAGAGAGGGTTAGGATTAAGAGGATCAGCGCTCTGCACAGCGACCAGTGGGTTGCATGGTTGTAGTCTATTTAATTGCTTGGAGTGTAGTAATTACTTGGTCCTGATTCTAAGAGCTGCCTATTTTAATTGTACAATTACCTGTTTGAAATCCAATCTTCAATTACTTCATTGATGCTAATTGTACTAGCACTGAATTCAGTTTCTGATTGCTTCATTGATGTTAATTGCAATTTACTTGTATTGAAATCCAATCTTTAATTACTTAATTGATGTTAATTGTAATCTACACGTGTTACTTGCCTGCTATTGTGAGTTCTGTTTAGTGAGTTTAATCATGTATGTGATCTTTTAAAAGAAGCTGTGTTTTTATATTAAATAAATTGTTATACTTGTATCTCTTGGCTGTCGCTCCTTGTCTTTGCCCAGTATAATGTCTTTGTCCACTGCTCTGGACAGTGACCAGTGGGAGTCTAAACAGGGTTAGGAGGATACGTTGCTGCCTGGCTTTCTGAGACCTTACAGGACTGCAGTGCAGAGTGTCACTTTCAAAGCCAAGTTAAGTTCTCCAAGACATTCCTGCACTCCTCCATGTATTTTGCTGGTGAATTTATCTGCTGCTTTTGTCTTCTGATTCAACACAGCTGCCATGCTTCAGTTGCCTCTCTCCTTCTGTTCTGTGGCTAAGTGATGATGAAGGGCAAAAGAACCTGTGCCTTCCTTGTCTTCTTCCAAATCTTTATTTACAATTTATCGATCAATATGTAATGTCTAAGAACAAAATGCATTGTCTTTGAATTGAAAAATAAAGGTAAGAGAGATAAGAGGAAGCAAAAATGTGGAAATTATTAAAGCTACCAAAACATTGGCCTAACAGGGTGGTATGGTTGCAGGCTCAGATACAATGGCAAAACTACCATTTCAAAAAGACTTTGTTAGTTAATCACCTCCTGCAATCAATTAGTGCTTGATATCTTTAAAATAATCACATTTTCCTTCAGGTATTCGTTAGTAGTTGTATTATATACAGTATGAAGGAAAGTTACCCAGGCATGCTGACCCTACTATTTCTAAGGAATAAAACACAGAGAGCATTAGCATAAAAATAGAATGGTTTGTTATGTGCTGTTATAACTAGGTCTGTGATATCTGGTACTCCCCAATGTAGAAGGACACATTGCTGTTATAGTTGTAGCGGTCTTTCTTTGACAGCATTGTGAGAAACACTGAGGGAGAGAAAACAAACCATTCTCGCTGTAAGGTGTTACTTTCCAACTTAAATAGTTTTATTGTTTGTTTGGCATTAAAGATATTTGCAGTGTTGCTCTCTAAAGGAATTTTGAAGCACTGCATCTCTCTAATTAACACACAGCAAGTGGATGGGAATGTGTTTGTTTTTGATCCTCAGTGAAACTAACTCCTCGTTCTGTATGATGTCATAAAGCTTGTGAGAGATATTTACTTTGCAACCGCCCCTTTGGGCAATGTTAAGTTTAGATCCTGCTTGGCGTTTTCTTGTTCAGGTCATGTATTATTATTATTAGCAGTAGTGTGCTTTGTAAGGTTTTTCTCAGAAATGGTGTACACCAAGCATTTGTTTTAAACTTTCCCTTTAACCCTTTAAGGTACAAGGGACATATGTGTCCCACAAATAAAATGATGCACAAAATGGGATTTAAAATGTACTGACAGATTATCTGGTCATCCAAATTGTCAGTTTCCTTGTGATACTTGAGTTTCAAATGTATTTTAAGAAGGAACCGTTTGATCAACTGCTCAGTTGCTGGTGTACCTTCAGGGGTTAAGATCGAAATACATTGAAATATTGTTTTTAATTAACAGTATGATTATGGGGATACCATTTCATTTCCTCACAAACAGGAATAGATTTCCAAATGGATGCTTCACATTCTTGGGAACACAACAGATATGTCTGTATAATTTCCTGTAATATTGTAGAAAACCATCGAGCTGGCATGAAGTAGAGCTGGCAATTCACCTGGGAGTGTTGAATGTGATACCTATCACAGATATAGACTGAGCTATTCCTGTTGCAAAGTGAGCTGCAATGGGTTTAAAGTCCAGTCCGGTCGGTGGTGTACATCTTATTGGTGTGGAAGTGTGTCTATGGTAATGATGTAACATCTCCCCTTGGCGGGGTACAGCTGTCAGTATGTATTTCTGTTGAAATATATTTCAGTTTTATAAACTGAAGTTCTTATTTTACATATTTATCTAACCAACTACATTACATATTTCTATAAAAATGAAATTTTCCAGTTGTATGGTAATTCTGCAGATAGCTGTAATAACCTCACACAGCGCGCCTCAGAGATGTAAAGCCTGAAATATAAATGAACACTGAAAGGAAATCACAGCATTTCTGGTTTTAATGTCCTTGTCTGTTATATACGGTACTGCTTTATGAAAACAACTCTTACCAAGTTTGTAAATGTGTGGCAATCGATCAGAATGTGAATTACTTAACACTTATTTTCTCCAAATGTGTGCAATTTAATATATGTAGTAGAATTCAGACCAAAATAATGATTCTACTAAATACTTTTTTCCCCTATAGAATTCACTGTGCGCCAGTTTGAAACCAGAACAACGCAGTTAAACTGAGGGCAGCACATTCTGTGCAGAGTGCATCCTACACTGTTTTACCAGCAGTGTGTTTATTTTAGATCTCTTTTCACTGCCAAGCTAAGAAGAATGCAATCTCTTTATAGCAACTTTCCATTAAAGTCTTTATTTAATCATGGCAGTGATATAATCTGAGAGAATCACTTCTGTGCAGGTGCAGAAACAGTTTTGTGAATTCTCACTCACTTACAAATGCCTTGAGTTATATTGTAATAAAGATGAGCTCTAAAAATGTGTTGTGTTTTTTAAATATAAGTTCAATGTATCAATGTTTTTTTTATGAAACATAAAAAATAACAATATTGTAATGGCACCACACTTGACCAGGTTTTTTTTTTTTTTAAAGACCACACTTACGCAACCTATAATAAATACATTTATGTTGAAACCACATTCTTGGTACATTTGGAGAGACCGTAAGATGGTGAGACGTCTCATCAAAGTCATGACCATGGTTTCCATTACATGGGACTAGATGTTAAAACTTCATGCTGATTTGAACTCGGGTCTCTCCAAGATAAGCACCAACTAAGACGTAGCTTTACAGTAAACTAATGTGATCCATCTGCATCTCCATCCATTTGCGTTTCCCCTTTCACTTGATGATGTAGATATCCTTCTGCCTGGTGTTGATGGTTGAAGTGTAATGCTGGCTCCAGGGATCAGTCTATTTTTTTCTCCCCAGTACGTCAGCACACACAACCACTATGATGCTGGCTCTGGGGATCAACCACAGTGCGGTCTACCCAGCTCATCAGCATGTCAACCGTCTGGATTGAGCTAAGTAGGGTACATCTCTGGGGTCTTCAAGTGGGCACCTTCCATCCTCTGTGTTTTGTCAACTAGCCCACCTCAAGATGGTGATTCTGGCGCCCCAATATCACCCCCTTCCATCTCCCACTCAACTCAACCCAACTTACTTACCTGTACATTAGAGTTTCTTACTTCCTATTGTGCTTGAGATCCCAAACCAGAATCTTTCCGTCTCAACCACAAACCAGTTGCTGCTCCTCTCTGCTGCTTCAGATAAGTTCTTCACTGTGCGACACAACTCTTGGCCACTGAATCCGATGTCTCTGAGAAACAGGGGTGTAGTGTGTGCCACATATCCTCGACAACCCACCTCCATTGGGTAAACCCGGACTCAGTGGCTAGATGAGCATATCGCAGTATCTTCCTCTCTTACGCCTCATCTATAGCATCCTCCCATGGCACTGTTAACTCTACCAGGTGAACAGGGTGTGGTTAATGGTGTAAAAATAAGCCATTGACCAGCATCTGCCAGCATTTTCCAGTCTCTAGCAGCTTCCAGTTGTCCTGGGCGAGGCTTGGTTTTGACACCTTTTCTTGGTGGTTGCTCTCCTGGATGGCGGAATGTCTTTTGTGTGTAATGCTTTGATGCAACTGGTGGCAAATTATTGGTCAGGTTACGCTTGCCTTCCAATGCTAAGGCCAAACATCGCAGCACCTGGTCATGACGCCAAGAAAACCATCCTTGGCTAAGACTCACCTTACATCCTGTCAAAATGTGCCTTAATGTTGCAGGTGATGAACACAAAAGACATGAGGGATCCTCACCCAACCAGAGGTTTAGGTTCTGTGGTGATGGGAGAACATCATATGTTGATCTGATGAGGAAACTGATCATGCTCTATTCCATTGTCTATAAGTCTTGCTAGCTGATCTTGCGTTGTTCCACACTTTCCCATCTCATCCATTCCCCCTACTTGGCCTGGGAAATGACTTTTACACACCTCATCCTCTCCTGCTTTTGCACCTCGTTGACTACCAGCTTCCTCTGTTGAGCTGGGGCTGCCTTGTGTCACGTAATAGGAGCTAAACTGAGATCAAGATCCCCTCTTCCATGCTGAACTTGCCCCATGATATCATCACTTCGAAGGGCAGCCTGTGCATTTTCCACGACTTTCTTTGCCGCCCACTTTATTCCAGTAAAGGTTAAAAGAACACTAAAATGCATGGCTTACCCTCTCTATTGAGCAACCTGCTTATATCTTTGTAGTCACAGCAATGGAAACAATTATTTTATGCAGTACAGCACATGGTCTGTGGCACTTATTGATGGAAATGTACTGTTCAGCTCCAATGCACTAATGAATCAAGCCTTCTACCCATATGCAATACTATAGTACATTACAATGAGTCAATCCATTCTATAGACTAACTAAACCAACATGTTCTTCCCCTTACATTTTAAAAAGGGTCACTCAATAGGTATTAGTGATTATACATTATTTTAAAGACATGCTTGCTCACAGCAAGCCTGAGTTTAGTGTGTGTGTATGTGTGTGTGTGTGTTGGGAGAGTAAGGTAATTAAGAGAGAAAGGGTCAGGAAATCTTTAGAAAATTGAAAATGTGTGAAGTGAGAAAGAGAGCAAGAGAGAAGGGGAGAAATAATATGCGCTAATGAGCAGGAGACATTATATGGTTTGGAGCAAGCTTCTCATACCAAATCTGATCTGCTGAGACCCTGAATCGACTTTAGTGATTATACTAATGAACAATGCCATGTATTGCTGAAGGACAATGCAGCACTTCATTACAAAGATCTGTCTTCTAACACAGAAGTATTCAAAAGTCATATTAAAAAGTTAAGTTTATCCATATCTTGGTCACATAATTATATTTCACAAAATAAAAATAACACTGTGTAACACATTTGTTTTATTTATTTATTTATTTATTTTTTGTACCTGGGTAGTAAGGGTTATTTCCTAATTGCTTATGCCTCAAAAGTATAGAATGGCTATTATTCCCCACAAACTTTGTAAAGTAATACAAAAATGACTACAAAAGATTTAGAAGTGAGTAGTTTTTCGAGATTTACGATTATACTGTAAATACAGTATAATCGTAAATCTCAAAAAACTACTCACTTCTAAATCTTTTGTAGTCATTTTTGTATTACTTTAGTATAAATACATGTTAATTTGGATTCATATGTTGTTTTTTTCTGACTTTATGTGAATGAAAAGACACACATTTGCCCGTTTTCCCATTGGAAATAGTGATATTTTGAAATATCACTGTCCTGGTCACAAAAGCAAAGTTTGTGGGGAATAATAGCCATTTTCAATACTTTTGAAGCATAAGCAATTAGGAAATAACACTTACTACCCAGGAACAAAAATTGCGTTACATAGTGTTATTGTTATGATTAAGGATGTATTCTAACAAATGAGTATTTAAAACGTCATGTGGTGCAAACAGTCTAGGTAACAGTACATAAACCAATATCAGCTGTACACTGAATATCATCTCCTAAGCCAATAGGGGAAGCCTTCCCCAAATTCTACTCCAAACAGGAAACATAATGTTAGAAGAGAGGAATATGCACTAGGGGGCAGCAGTAATCCTTCATGGTCTTTGGAACCGGTAAGCAAAAAATAGAATACACTTTCCCATTGTTCTGTAGGTGAAGCAACCATGTGACTCAGGGTTATATACCAGTTGGCTACTATAGGAACACCACAGCATCGAGCATCTGGGACCAGGTAAGTTAAATAACAATATGGATGAGCCAGGGTCATACTCACAACAATCATTTCTGCCCCAGACAAGATTTTGGTTGTGCATTGAGTAACTTTACACTGTGACAGCTGTGTAGTTTTCTTTTTCCAGCTCAAACTTTTTCTCTTACAGGAAAACACGTTTTTTAATGTTGTCCTAACTTGTAAATGTGTATGGATTTGTAAATGAACACTATGGTTTTTATATTGAGTGTTTACGAGTCAAAAGTATCATTTTTTTCACTGAAAATCTAGTTTTCACTGAAGCAAAAGCTTAGTAGATTTGATACCACCAGTTGCCCTGCAGCCCTCACTTGTCGAGTTGTACTGCGATGCAGTGATATCATCTGTCTTGGAGATGAAGTTTAATATCTTCAGTTTCTTGGAAGGCTAATTGTCTTATACATCTTTAATAAACTGCTTTCGAGTGGCATCAGACTGGAACTGCAGGGGAACATTCTCAGAATAAGTGCCGCTTACTGTAACTGAAAGACAACACTACAGTGAAAATGTATGAAACTGGGGAAAGTTGTAGTATATTCTGTCTATATTTTCACTTATAGATTCTCTTTGGTTGACACTGTTTCATGATTTGAATTAGGATGGTCAGATTTCAGAAGCTAAGCAGCAGGTTCAGTCTGTTCAGAATGTGTTGTAGTCCACCATTGCATTAAGCAAATAAAAACCAGTATACAGTGTCTACAACCTGAAGGTGTAAGCTAGTAATACGCTTTTTTATATTATTATTATTTTGTTGTACTTATTTCTTTTGTCACAGCAACTTACAATTGAAATGAGGGCATTCGTTCAGTATAACAGAAATCGGACAACATGCAAGGATAAAAACATGAGCAAGCGATAATAGCAGTGAGCAGGATGATTACCTGGGAACAATAGGGTTACTTTCGCTGGACAATAGCAGAAGATTTCTACTTTACTGAGAGCCCTTTCATTCCTGGCAATGACTGTGGCTTCTCCCCCAGGATTACTATCATAAAAAAACAAACATACATGCATTTATTTTTTCTTACCTCAGGGTCTTAGTTTCCCTTGCCTCTGTGGAGCTAGGTTTTCCATTTCAAGCTATAAATTGCTGCACCTCTAGACTCTAATTATATTTATTTTTCATTCGTGTGAAATATGTGTTTGTAATTAAAGTCATGTGCTCTCTGGGTAGTGCTCAGTTCTTAGAACCAGCCCCCCACACACACGAATCTTGACAAGCTTCCAGAGTTGTGTGGTGTTTGGTGTTGGTGGTGTGTGTGAGCGCTAATCAAAGGGAGCTAATATGATTTTTTTCTGGTTAACACCTATAAAATCTCCCAGGTACTCAACTGCACCATGCTGTGTAATCATGAATATTATTAGTGAAGATATCAGAGTCCCAGCGTGGGGAGTGGTCTCAAGCCAGAGTCTACACACAGCACCCTTCACAGCAATATTGCTCCAACTCTAAGGAGAGACAACTGAGAACAAAAAGACAGAATGAGAGACAGAAGGGGTTCAACTTTATAAATTCATTTAAAATCGTTTATGAATAAACTTTAATTAAGGGAACATGACATACATATTTGATTAAAACTTCCAATTTAATTTGACACCCATCACCCTTCTCAAACCTGTGAATAACGAATTCTTAGAATCATTTTTGTAAGTGATTTTTTACTCTGCATTATAGCCAGTTAAGACTAAAAACATAACATATACAGTCATTATTCAAGACAATGTTAGTCTGCAAGTGAGGGGCCAAAGTTTTGGGACAGCAGCCCTGATACAGAATGACTGAGGTGAGGTGTTTGTTTCCCCTTAACTTCTAAATATCTTGGCATCACTGAATATCGTTTAACACTGTATATTTCTGTCTCATCGATCTGATAGAGATTAATCTTGAGATTAATTAATTTCTAAGGGGATCAAAGCAAGGTTGAAAAAATGAGTTCCATTATAAAGACCTGACCATTAAACTGATAAAGGCAAAACATTGTATTCCTGAAATCAATAGCATGGGTATTGATAAAAAGCAGTGGGAATTTTAAAATGACAGTCTTTCAATGGATGTTTATCCAAGAAAATAAGGAATAAATAGTATTTCCTCATGGCATCTTGTGCCAGGGTGAAAGCCGTGCCAGTACACGGGTGTGTGGGTAATATTGGGTTGGCAGGGAGTGGGTTAAATTCCTAAATGTTTTGTGTTTCACTGTTTGTCAATAAACGTGCTCATTAGCGCTTCAACCTACAGCTTCTGTGTCTGGGTCTTCTACCTGTCAGTTACCAGCCTTGGCTGTGATCCTGTCCTTGCCACATACCTTTATAATAGTCAAAATTGTGCTGCTCTGTCCCAAGGGTAGAGGGATTTGCATCTAGATTATTTGTAAATACACTGTAGAATTTAAAACTGCAGACAGCTCCACCCAAAACTGCAGACCAGTAAACTAATCTGAGCACATTTGTATTCATTTTTCAACATATGACACTGGCATTATTTAATCGGTTTTACTTGGGTGTAGTCTTTCTGTAACGTTTGCATTGAACGAATGAAATTCAAAAGTGTTTTCTGTAACCTTGTGCAGATCTGCACATCTTCCATTTCCATCCAGTTTGAATGCAGCGGGTCTCTGCTGGGTGGTGCCCCGTAGATGGCACAAGGTTGAGAGATTAGAAAGATAGATACTATGAAAGACAGATCGGGAATGATTAGTAGTGTAGGACAGATTAGACTGATAAGATAATTAAAGAGAAGACTAAGGTAATAGAGAAGGACAGCAGATCCAGTCTGATAACACTGATCCAGTCCATTTAGAATTTGCTAATTTTATGTTGTTTTTTTTTTTTCTCTGTCAGTCTGTACTTTAGCTATGATTTCTCAGCTGTCTACAGTGCATATACCTTTGTATATTCTGCACACCCATTTCCAATGCTCTCAGATGGGATCTGCTTGAGGGATCATTTATTTATTGTATGTGCATGAAGACTGGTAGGAGGTACTTTATCTCTGTTATCCAGTCTATCTGACATTGCTCTCTCTCGATCTCGCGCCAGCAACAGACTCTCATACACACCCTCTGTCTACATTTCAGAACGGGATTGGTGTGGGATAGCTCCTGCTCTCCTGGTTGCTGGGATTAGGGTTTGATTGTTGACAGTGGATTGTCTGCCTTGTCTTCCTGCCTGTACCACTGGTCCTGAGGATTTACAGACTCTGATAGCTTCTTCTCATAACGTTGCTGCAGTAGCAGTGCTAGGATTGGCTTCTCTCTCTCTCTCTCTCTCTCTCTCTCTCTCTCTCTCTCTCTCTCTCTCTCTCTCTCTCTCTCTCTCTCTCTCTCTCTCTCTCTCCTCTCTCTCTCTCTCTTCTCCCTCCCTCGGAGTCTCAGTCAGGAGAGAGAGAGAGAAAGGGGAGGGAGAGAGCAGGTGCAATCCTCTCTTTCTCTCTCTCTCTCTCTCTCTCTCTCTCTCTCTCTCTCTCTCTCTCTCTCTCTCTCTCTCTCTCGTCCATCCACGAGAGGCGGAGTGCTCTGTCTCCAGGGCTCCTCTCTCTCTCTCTCTCTCTCTCTCTCTCTCTCTCTCTCTCTCTCTCTCTCTCTCTCTCTCTCTCAGCAGCAGCAGTGTCTCTGGCATGAGCGTTTGCAGTGGGATGTTGGCTCATCTGTGAGCTCAGAGTAAAGGAAAATGAATACATGAAAAAACAAGGGCAGAAAAAATAATAATAGGAACAAAAGCAGAGACAGGGTGATCACAGAAGGATAGTAACAAAGCAAGAAGAAGGAGAACGCGCTTGGATATTCTCCCTGTGTCTGTCTGCCTCTCACACTCCATCACTGTGGTGGAATGTACCAGCATACAGCAGGAGTTTTTTTCTTCTCTTGAAATGACAGTCGATGGAAAGACTGACATAATGTGCTGGACAGCCGTGGCAACCCAAGCAGCAGGACCAGGAGGGCAGAGGGAGGCAGAGTGCTGAGGAGGCTCGAAAGAAAGGTGGACTCAGACCCCCATCTGCTTGGCTTGTTGGTCTTTGTGCTTTTTTTTCTGTACTGCTGCTGCCACTGCTATTGCTGCTGGGGAATTATACAACTGGGGAGCTTCTCGGGAAAGGTAGGCACGAGTGGAAATTGGGGCTTTTTTGGAATTAACTGGGAATGAGCTGAGTCAGCGCTGAATCTAACCTGCAGTAAAGAGGCCCCACTGATCCTCTGAATAAAGGAGTGAGAGAAGGAGGAAGAAAATCAAGAAAACAAAATTAAGAAAATTCAAATCATTTTATTTCTTCAGTAGAGGCGATGTCTAGCTGCGAATGGACTGCAACTCCCCCCGAGGAAGGATTTACAGATTATATTTAAAGATATTAGATATCTATCTATCTATCTATCTATATATATATATATATATATATATATATATATATATATATATATATATATATATATATATATATATATATATATTTTTTTTTTTTTTTTTTTTTTTTTTTGGAAATACAGATTTTCAAAACGGACCTAATTTTACAGATATACTGTATGACACAAAAACAAAAATAAGCCCGAAGCTAATTTTCCTTCAAAACAAAAAATTTAGACCTTGTATTGAGTCAGATATTTCTATAAGATGAGTCACTCCTCACCTCTCTCTCTCTCTCTCCCTCTCTCTCTCTCTCTGTCTTGTTCTGCTTCTCCTCGATGCCTAATATTGCTTGTTGCCCCTCTGCTCAGTCCTGCACATGCCCCACTTCCCCCTACCCCCGGGGTTAACCCTTTCTGCACCAGCAGGATGAGCGAGGCTGTAGCTGCTGCTGTGTCGGGGGCTGCAATCTCAGAGGATCCAGAGGGGGCCGCAGAAGGTTCTGAGCAGCCTTCCCCCCCTGAGCCTGGACCCCTGCGCTGTGGCAGCTGTGCCCTTTGGCCCCGGCAGCAGACCTGGCTGTGCGTGGTGCCCCTGCTCATTGGTTTCATCGGCCTGGGCCTTAGCCTCATGCTGCTCAAGTGGATCGTGGTGGGCTCGGTCAAGGACTACGTCCCCACGGACCTGGTGGACGCCAAGGGGATTGGGCAGGACCCCATCTTCCTGTCCAAGCCCAGCACCTTCCCCAAAAACTCAGAGACTACTACAGCCACCATCACAGTATCCAGCAGAACTCGACCTGGGCTGGGGAGCCACAGCACCACCACAGCCTCCAGCGCTGGCGAGGTGGTCCCTGCCGGCTCTGGCAGCTTCACGCCACGCGCCCCCAACCGCATCAGCACCCGCATCACCACCACCACCACCACCCGGGCCCCCAGGCTGCTGCCCCCAGGGGGCCGGGGAGTGACCCCACGAGGCACCACCGTACGCAGAGTGACCACGGGTACCAGTGCCAGAATGGAATCAGCGGTGCCCACAGCTGCAGTAACCCCAACGATGGAGGCTCGCCAGGAGCCCACTGTCCTGCCCTCGCCCTCGCCCTCTGGGCGCTTCTACCTTCACGACTCGACAGCTGTCTGGACCCTCGGTCACTTTCCAGCAGAGAGCTCGCCCGCCGTGCCCACTCGACCCCCCCTGCGCACCAAAACACGTGAGTCCAATACGTGGCCGTACTGTTTGAGGGTTACTTTAGATACTATAATTTCACTATAGATACTGAGGCAGTTTTAACTACACATGTATAACATGAAAGCTGCATATTAACTCCATGTGTATAACGTGAACTACAACGGAATTACATACTGTGATCATGTACTTAAAGTGTTACTTAATGTTTTGTTAGATTTTTTTTAGTAGTCAAGATACCAGTAGGCACAGAAAAGACAACATGACTGAGGTGTCTAATCAGTCCTAAGCAGATGCATGCACAATATGCACAATGGCAGTCTAGTAAACTGCAATAGCCTTACATTGTTGCTGTGAGGGTGGAGCATTGCTCAGGCAGCACACCTGTGAGTTTAGATAAGAGATTCTGGTATTTCTGGTGGAGTGTTTCAGCTTTTATTGGTGGTCTCTGGTTTTTGGTTATAATAGGTTTTAAAAACCAAAGAGCAGAAAGCAACATATTGTCCTTGTTTTAGCTGTGTGAAAATGTTTTAATCAGGATTCATATTACAATCAGTGCACTGAATTTACCCATTATTTACGCATTATGTATGCAGCAAAGGGCTGTATATATGGACTTATTGGGACAAGGGTCAAGGCTGTTTTAATCTGATAGATTCATTCGGATAAATCAAAATCAATGCTGGTTAATTAAGATTAATGCAGATATGGTTGTGTCGAATAGAGGGTAGATAGCAGCAGATTTTAAACCGCAGACCGGCAGATCTACCCACAGACAGTACGGGAGCTTCCGTTTTTTTTTGTTTTTTTTTTGCAGCCGCAACATTAATATATCTTGCATCAGTGGAAATTTGAACAAGGAGCGACCTGCCATAAACTCGACGGGCGGGACGCGGGCACTCAGCTCAGAAGCCTGTCTATGCCCTAGTGCGTCTGTATTATTACTACTGTGATGTATAACACATTTAGCATATTGGACTGGTTATATCAATAACAGTGTAATACATAAATAATGAATTCATTCGAATTATGAAGCAAATAATATTTGAGTTGTGCGTATTTGCACTGAGTACAGAACGACGATGAGCGCTTCTGTGTTGAACGCAAATACAGCTGAACATCTTTGACACAAGACACATTCCCAACTTAATATAGCCATTAATTAACTTGAATTGGAAGAGTGGCTTATTTTAAAAACAGTGGCCTGTCGCCAGATATTTAATTATGTATATTGATCTATAGATATATGATCAATAATAATAATAATAATAATAATAATAATAATAATAATAATAATAATAATAATAGTGATTTGCATTATTGCATACAATCCCTTAATGTTTTAAGCCGATTGCCTTGAATATTTAGTTCGATGTAATCCATGGCGACCGGACTGGTCATTAGGATGTTGCGAGCTAGACAATATCTTGCTGCTTTACTTGTATGCAGCTCTTAAGATTAACTTATCAATACGCACATGTTATTGGAATAACGACCAGTGCATCATGTAGACATCTTTGTGGGGTGCGCGTGTGCGTGAGTGTGTGTGTGCGTGTCTCTATTTTTCAAACATTCTTGTTACGTTATTATCAATTAAGCTTTCTGAAAGATTGTTCTGTCAAGCCCTGTTTGTTAACTTGTTTACACTGAAACAATATCAGCTATACATTATATTTTTGAGTGAATAATTAACCATTTTATGAATGCCACCTCAGTATTGAGTGTTAGGCTGCTGAAAATCCAACAAGGGACAGGGATTGCTAGAGAGCAGCTTGAATTTCTGTTCTTGTACCTTTGCTGGTAACATCGCAGTCAAGGGAGCCATGCTTTCTCTCATTATGAATAATATGTATGTGCTGTCCTGTAATGCTCTACTGCTTTACTAAGTATATGTATTATGTATTTATGATTATTTATTTACCAGATTTGTCAATTTGTTAATTACCTCCATTGATGAATTAGGAACCAGGGTGGTTTCTGGAAGCAGGCTGGCACAGCGGAAGAACTCTTTCATGGTGTTCAGTCAGTGTGTTTTCCTGCAGTTGTGGATGAAACTTAAATCATTTTATTGTGTTTCTTGAGATTCTGACGTTTTATTTCTCTCAGTGCAATCTCTAAATAGTTGTGCCCTGTTAGCAGGGCTATTCAAATATTTACAGGAGAGCAGACTAGCATTTGAGTTGGTTTTCAAGTGATGTGGGGTGCAAATTAACATCTACTGTTTATTCTGTAACAAATTAAAGCTACACCACTGTTTTACAGATGGAAAGCTGCTACTGTGCACTGTATGTTTTTTGTTTTTTTTTTCCTGACCAGCTGACAGGGACAGAAGCAAGAAGAAATCTGTAAAAATGTGTTCTGGTTGCCAAGCACCAACAGCAGCTACAACAGTGATGTTTCACAATTCAGTAATGTATCAATTTTGGTTCATTCACGGTGAGACCATGCTGACAGTAAACTCTACTCCATATCTTACTGTAAAAGGGCCCTTCAGTAATTCATAGTTTTCAATATTTCACCATTCGATGTCGTGAAACACAGGGAGCCACTGTGTATTAATGCACCACCGGTACATTCTTATTTCACTGTGGTGGACACCAGTCAGTCAATCAGGAGCTGAAAGCAGCGCAGGCTCTGTGCTGGAGGTCCAGCCTGCCTGTGCTCTTTGCTCAGATATGTTGAATGCCTTTGTTATGCAATCCATTGCAGAATAACAACATTCACATCTCTTGTGTTCCATAGTACACATTATTGAACAATACCCAATGCATTCCACCTGGCATCTCCGGAGGGCAGTTCCCTTTCTGTGAGAAGCAATAAGAAGCACTTTGCTAACCGCAGCTTAAAAAAGGAAGCTATCTACTGAGGTAACAGAATCAGCTAAAAGCGAGCTGTGTCATGCAGATACTTGTTTTAGTGTAAATGCCCTGCAATTTTGAATTTGATGTAAGCTGGTAGCTGGTAATGTGCTGTTCTGGTAAAGAACCATAAATGACAGACAACAACAAAAAGACATTTCCCGTTTCAAAGTGCTTTTTGTGTTGAGACGACTCAAAATAGTTTGGCAGTATGCAGAGTTCTTTGAGTTTCCCTGTGCATGAGACAGTTCGAATAATATTTAACACCGAAGTAAACAATGGCAGACTCAGCCTGTGTCTTCTGAACTCCACTCCTCTGGTTTTGATTTAAGAAATTTGAAAACAGTTGTTGCTAGATTCTTTTTTTTTTTTATCATTCATAATATTTAATGACACTGTATCAAAATTCTGTTAAAATCTATTATTGAGCCTGAGCATTATTCTAAATGTGTTTAATATTTGATCACAGAACCGTAACTGGCTACAGAATGTCATTTGAACAGTGACAGATTTTTGATCCTAGTAAGAAGGATTTCTTGAGATCACACATCAGATCAGATATCTCATCACAGACTGTCCGGTGCCTGTTGCAGTATTTATGGTTTTTGCTGCTGATAGAAAACTCTCAAATTATATTAAGTGCTAGAGGTATAGCCCTTTAATAACCGTTAATATAATTCTCTGTTAAATTTCTGAGTGTGTTCGATTATTCTGGCTTTATATCTTACTTGCTGTGCATTCTGTTTGATTGCTGTCGTATCAGTATCAATATTTGATCAAAGCCACGTTTTTTGGGGGTTTTTTCCACTGTGATATCTAATCTAAGGATTTAAAAAATATTCCTTATGGGTATCAGTTTCCAGATTTTGCAGACCTGTGCTGTCACACAAAACAAGACAAACACTGGGAGTGTGGGAACACATTCACTTTCTGTCTGGATATTTAATCATATTCAATCTGGTATGTATTATTGGGTCCCTGTCCAAGAGAGTCCCTTGAAATACATTCTGTAAAATGTCTTTGTGACAATATGAAGCCACAAGACAGCTCAGCAGATTTCAAAGTTATAATATCGGCTAGATTTATTTATTTGATCTCATCCCTCTAGAATTCCCTGTTAAAATACGAATTCTCAGGCTGATAGATGTCTTTGGTATCGGATCCAAGTTCTCTGTTACTATTTATACAGGGTGATTGATTTTCTAATGCTTTGTGAAAATTTGAGATTTTTTTTTTTTTCTGAAAGCAAAAAGGAGCTGTAAAAGTAGCGTGAACCATCCACAATGCAGTCAATCGATAAGTAAGTAAGGGGGTGTGAGGAGAAGACTGTTTCATACTGTACATACAAACAAGATAAGTGGCTCTATTTTAATGATGTAAGCAGTGATGGATGTTAAACACGGCAGTAACTCCCTTCATCACTATATTAATCTTGCTTGTGTTTCCCCTGTCTGGGTGATATTGATCCCTTGATAATGCAATATTAAAAATATCTTCAATTGGGTTAAGGATGGCACTATTTATATCTTTAAAATAGAGCACCGGGATTTGGACGATCTTAACCCAAAACAGGAAAGCCAAAAGATAATCTTGCCAGGGTTACCAGATTTCCAGAGTAATAGTGTACTTGTTTATTACCAGGACAAAAAATCTGTCTGAAAACTGGGACAATCCCAGTTTTCCCGGGATGTCTGATAACCCTAATCTTCCCTGGCAGTATCTCAGCTGAAGTATCTGAGTAGACACATTCATTTCGGCATGATAATGTTTATTCACAACCCAACAGATTCCTCTGCTGCTGTTTTAATCTGTACAGCTGTCGCTGCTCTTCAAAAGCCTGTAGATTATTCACGCTGTATTTAATCGCAGACCACTAGATTTCTGTGGTAAGGAATACATTCACAGGCCATTTGATTTCTCTGCATTACAGTAGATGAGTGCCCCAGCCTGCTGCATTTCTGCAATGTTTATTCACAGTCTGTCAGATTCTTCTGGTACAGAATCAGTTCACAGCCTGCTAAATTTCTCTGCTATGAAATGTATTCACCCGGCCAGCTAGATTCCTGTTATAACATTAAACCTGGGCCCCAGAGATTTCTGCCATCTACTTCAAGCCCCGCAGATGCCTGGGATCGTATTTATTCACAGCCTGTTAGATATGATGTATGGCTTTGGTATGACATCCTGTTTTTTAGTGCCTGCCTTCTTGCTTTTGTTAGTAAAAAGCACCTCCCCCAGTTTATTATTTTTAATGAAGAAGTGCTAATTAATTGAAGGAAAGCATATTGGCCCCAGTGAGTGTTTAACTTGAATCTTCTCTCAAATTTCCCTGCCCTGTGATGAAGCACACCTGATGTTTCTATTATAAGTATAGAGTTCTTTAAGTAATACTAACTGCACATTATCAAGCAGCATGGGTTGCTTTTATTTGAGGACAGATAAGGATATCGATTTCTGTAAGGATATTTATTCATAGTGTGTAAGATTTCCAGTCTTATAGATTTGTCCGATCCAGTACTGTAATGCACTCACCTTCACACTGACACACTTAGACAAACTCACACTGACACACACACAGTCACATGCAAGTATAGTATAAGGTGTTTACCTGGTGGAATACTGTAATGAACCCTCACACCAACACATTCTCACAAAGACACACCTGCAGACACACATCCAGACTGCACAGTGCATAAAAACACGGCACAGTCAGTCCCCCTGTGTTCTCCTAGGTGAGTCTTCATGTCCAGGGGCTATATGACTGTCTCAGCTGAGCCATAAGAAACTCCAACCTATATATCTCTTCACAAGTCTCCCCGACTGACTGGCTATATTATAATTTACAACTGGGAGCAGCCCAGCACATAAATGCACCAAGTGGGGATAGTCCAGCAGATGACAGATGCATAAGCATGAATATAAAATTCTATGTGTAAACGTGGCGCTATGGCAACAGCTAGATAGATGGGAAAACAGGTAGATACTCCACCAAGTTCACAGTCTGCATTGTTCAATTATCATCTATATTTTTTCGTTTCCATGGTAATGTCAACATATTTACGTTGTCATCACCGCCTGTCATCATCATTCTAAAGCCACCTGACGGCATTCTCAGTGATTTGCATACACGGGAGGAAAGCTAACGATTGGAAATCAAACAGAAGATATGTGATTGTTCTAAGTGGGTAAGGCTGAAATAAAAAACAAGAGGGGAGACATTGAGTAACTAACCAACGGCCAAGTTACTCACGCTGAACCATGCACATTGTCTACTTATCCTGGCCAGAAATCAATACCTGTATTGGGAGATTTATTCTGATTCACTGCAAGAGAAAGAGTCAAGGGGTGAGGGAGAGAGAGCTATTGGAAAGTGACAGCAGGTAAAGAGACATTAAAGCAGGACTCTCTGGTTTGGGCCTGGGGGTCAATCAGCTTTGTCGAACCGGATGAGCATGAGATGGGTCGAATGGCCAATTCATAACGTTCAACGTTCAATGCGTTCAGTGTGTTGTGTTCTTCAACTGTGATCCACCTGATATTCAGTTTTCACAGTAACACAAACAGACATTGGATAATTAAACAGATATATTTGCACTCCACAGTTCAGAGGGCAGCTGAGATCAGAGGGATATACCAGAGGCACAAGGAGACAGGTTCAAATCCAGCTACTGCCTAAATCTGACAGCTATCTTGAGATAATGGTCCCTTCAGCTCCTATTAAATATATGTGCATTGTGAGAAAGTCTTCAAGCATTGTCTAGAAGAAAGAATAATAATGGTAATACATTTCTATATATAAATATATATATTTCTGTATAATACTATGCATGCGTGCATGTGTGCGTGTGTGTGTGTGTGTATGTGTGTGTGTGTGCATGCAGTGGTATTGATTGATTGACGTGATGTCAGATGGATTGAGACTTGCCTGAATGACCAGAGGGGTGAGTGAGAGAGGGAACAATCCATCACCTAATGAACAACAAATTCAATACAAATCAAACAGACTAATAACAGTGAGGCAGGACATTCCTCACAGTACAGAGCAGGGGATCAGGATTTCCAATTTCCTTTAAATGTCGGGGGCCGGAGAAATCCTGCTGAGAGCTCTGCTCAGAGGAGAGAGAGAGCAGATTGAGAGAGAGAGAGCAATGGAATGAGAGAGGGGGAGAGAAGGGATGAGAAGGAATGAGATAGAGGTGGTGGAGAGGGGAGAAAGGAGAATGGAGAAGATGAGAAAATAATGCAGGTTCTGAATGAGAGAAGGCCATTCGACCCATTCGTGCTCCCCCAGTTTCCAGTACCTGATAGATCCCAGAACTACTTCTATTTGGCTCTTAAAGGATCCCACTGATTGCATTCTATAAAACTAGTAAGAAACTACTTGTAACATGAATGTAACTGCTTCTATCCCAGATCGGCATGAAGTCGCTGCCTGTGATGAACGGAACATCATTGACACCCAGTACTGCTCTCTCAGTGCCTGACAGTACACTGATAATGCCCGTTCGGCCCGTGTATGAAAGCACAACACACTCTGCTAATATGTGAAGAGTGGAAGCGGAAGTTGGAGTGGAGGTCTCTATTCTGAGAGCTGCCGGGGCCCCTGTTAATGTGAACTCAGGGAGCCTCTCCATCACCGCTGTGATTTTAGCCTCATCTGTCAAACCGCAGTAGACATAACTGGAACCACGACACTTTTATTACAAAAGGAAACCTGGATGAATGTGACTTCACTTAAATATTTTATATTAAATGTATTGCTGCATGGAATGAATATAACTCAATATATGAAAGCCCTGAATAAGGTGCTGATGGGCAAAGACCGGAACATTTTGTGTTTAGTGCTCATTACTGGGACTGGATAATGACAGCGCTGGAGAGCTGAGAATTGAATGTGTTTAGACTAGTGCTCATTATTATAAAGGTGCTGGCAATGACAGTGCTGGAGAGCTCAGAATGGAGTGCTTAGACTAGTGCCTATTATTAAGGGGCAGGATAGTGACAACATGTAGTGCTCAATTCGGGGGGGGGGGGGGGGGGGGGGGGGGAGGGTACTATAGTAATGCACCGTGTATTTATAGCGCCTATGAATAATTAAGATTCACCAAAGTGGTTAGATGCAGAATGTGCTCTCTGATTAGATCTGTATCCTGTCATGCAATATAATGCTTTTAAATCAGGTTTGTGTAATGACTGGTTTACAATCACATGACTGACTAATGTGTTATGCATCTTCGATTCATCAATAATGCACCATCCTGGAAATGCACCATACACCAAGCAGGAACATTCTGTACAGCACCCTAGCTAACTGGAACAAAGCATAACCAGGAGCCAAGCCTTCGGCAGAGCTGAACGCTGTAGAAATGTTTTGTGCATATTGTTTATAAGTGCAATCCTCTTGGACTGGTGAAGTGTGTGTCACTGCTGTTGAAGTCTGATTTGGTTTTATTCTGTTTTGGATGATGAATGCGGTGGTGACTCAACACAGTGGAATTGTCAGCAAAGTTGTGCAATTTTTGGTTGTTGATCATTGTTATTTTTTAAATCATTTTTTTATAAAATAAAATGACAAAGCTGTGTTGACAGCCTCAGCTGGTCTGGTGATTGCACGTGGTGGGGCTGTGAGCATCCCTGGCTGCGTGCAATGAGGCAGCTCAGTGTATTATTATTATTATTCACTTTCTTGAAGCTACCTTGACGATTACAGAGTCCTTCATTGCACACAGGAAGTTAAAGTGTTTTTTCCAGTTGTGCATATTCTCAGTAATAACTAATAACTCATCACTCACAGAGGGCAGCGAGCAACTGGTAAAGCCTCCAACCAGTTTGACTGTGCCACCAGGGAGTAAGCCAGCTGACCCAAAGCCATAACAACATGACCAATTTCTCTCTCTCTCTCTCTCTCTCTCTCTCTCTCTCTCTCTCTCTCTCTCTCTCTCTCTCTCTCTGTCTGCCTTTTTCTATGGCTAGGCTGTGGTCACTGAGCCTGTACTTGGTCAGGATCTGCCTCTGCCTTGTATCTTTGACAGTGAAGAGACACTCTGCTAGGGTAAACTTTCTTTTTAGGGCCCAATAGCAATCAAGTTTAATTGGGATTTTTGTTTCTTTGTTGCAATGTACCAAATAGGAGTTTTTGATTTGTTTTACAGTTTGGTTATCTCTGATTGGCAGTGCTTTAGCAGTGCTGTCCTGAAGCTGATTAGTGTTAGTGTGGGTTAGTATAGTGAGCTTCAGGACCAGCTGGCTAAGGGGACTGTTTTGTGGGCTGAGCTCTTGGGTTTGCAGGGTTGTACTGGAGGGTGCATCCAGAATTTTAGTGCTCTTTTTTGTATGTTGGTGAGCAGTGGGTAGAGGCCTAATTCAGCCCTGCATGCATAGTTTGGTGTTTTTCACTGTATGTATAATAATTGTGTTTGCAGAATTCAGCATGCAGGGTTTCTACTGGATGTTTATCCTATTTTATATAACCTTTTTGACTGACTGGACCCCATACCTCACTTCCATATAATACAATCGGCTGGATAACGCTGTCAAATATTTGTATCCAGATTGTTTATTTTGTATAGCCTCCTTTTGATAGCATAAAAAACTCAGCAGGCTTTTTCTTTTAATGCATTCACTGCCATTTAACGCATTTAATGCTCTCTCTCTCTCTCTCTCTCTCTCTCTCTCTCTCTCTCTCTCTCTCTCTCTCTCTCCTCTCTCTCTCTCTCTCTCTCTCTCTCTCTCTCTCTCTCTCAATGTACATCCACACATTGTACACTTCTAAAACACATTAACACAGTCTCCTGACCAGTTTAGTGTAGGGACTAAGTGTGACCAAAATGCAGTACTGTAGCCAGGGTTAGTGTCAGTATCTCACAGTGTGAGTAATAGCCTCTGGAGCAAAATCAATAGAGAGACGGGACAAACTCCATTGTATCACATGCACTGTTTTTAAAGCAGCAGGCGATTCATTGTGAAACTGAATTATAATATCTAGAGTCTGCAGGTCTCTGTCTCACTCTAATACCCACAGAGACGGGGGTTTAGGAGAGAGTAGTGGGTTGATGATACGGGAAGAGTGGGAAGGACGTAATAGAGAGAGTGGTAGGCGTAGGAGAGTGCCGAGAGAGAAGGAGCGAAGGAGGGAGAGAGGGAGAGAGAGCTAGTCCGCGGAGAGGAGTCGGATGAGTCAATGGTTGGGGGGTGATGATCTCCTGTTAGCACTTGGGTGAGTGCAGGGAGTGGTAAGGGGTAGGGTAGAGGATTATGTGTGGGGAGTTGGGTCGGGGTACGAAGAGAGGTAGTCCCCTCTTTATATGCCGTGCAGGGGTAAGACCACGAGGTAGAGGAAGTTCTAGTGTAGATGTGGAGGGGTGGCCGTGCGGGGTAGATAGGACAGCACATGGTGGGGTAGGAGGAGAGTAGAGTTGAAGAGAGAGAGAGCGTGTTTGAGAGGGGATGGGGTAGGAGAGAGAGTAGAGCAGCACAGAAGTATAGAAGAAGGGAGAGAGAGAAGGAAGCTACGAGAGATGAGTTAGAGAGATATGGGAAGTTAGGTCAGAGAGTAGGGAGCGTAGATTCTAGAAGAGTAGAGAAAGGAGCAGCAGAAGGCGATTAGCAGACAGAGAGGCACAGCGTCGTGGGCGGTAGAGAATGTGGTGGGGTAGAGAGGTTAGAAAGCGAGAGAGCAATTAGAGGAGTAGGGTAGTTAGTAGACTTACGAGAGATTAGGAGGGCGGCAAGAGTAGAGTAGAGTAGGGAGAGAATACATGGCTGTGGATGTGGGTGGCGAGGTGTATATGGATGTAGGGTAAGCACAGGAGAGAGAGGGAATTAGCACGAGGAGAGAGGTGATTTGTAAGTCCGAAGAGCTCTCGAAGGTAGAGAGGAGATAGAGGATGAGGATAAAATAGAGTAGGCTAGTAGCCAGAGAAGAGCTGTAGATTAGCAGAGAGAGAAGAGATAGCAGGTTGGGGTGAGAGGGGAGAGAGAGGAGTCAGGTAGGCGAGAGAGAGAGACGGAAAGCGCAGTAGCTTGTAGAAGGAGCTTGCTAGAGAGCAGAGTAGGTCGGCGAGTGAGAGGTGCGGTAGAGACGGAGGTACGGAGAGCGAGAGCCGGAAACATGAGAGAGAGCAGAGAGGGTAGAGACGTGGTCGAAGGAGAGCTCAGAGTAGTTTAGCGTGGGTGCCGGGTAGAGAGAGAGGGAGTGAGAGAGAGACGACGAGCATGATGGAGTAGTGTGTGAGAGAGAGTAGGGAGGATTGAGTCCCAAGGGTGTTTGACCCCTCGCTGCGACGGTAGAGAGAGATGGGGTAGAGAGAGGGCGAGGGGATAGAGAAGAGTAGGGAGCAGCCTCGATTGGTGTAAGGGTAGAGACATGCACGAGAGATGGAAGAGAGAGAGAGAGAGCGGTAGCGGAGTGGAAGAGAATATAGAGTAGCTGTGTAGGGTAGAGAGAGAGCGCAAGGTGTGCGTCGGGTGGTTTCGTGTGGTAGAGAGGGGGTCGCCGGGGGGTATCAGTTCGAGCAACGAGGATCTCTCTCTCTCTCTCTCTCTCTCTCTCCTCTCTCTCTCTCTCTCTCTCTCTCTCTCTCTCTCTCTCTCTCTCTCTCCGTCCTGGCAGCTTGTCTCTCTCTCTCTCTCTCTCTGCAGCTTGCCTCTCCCTTTCTCTCACTGCTTCCAAAAATCCTTGGGGGTTGGGGTTGGGGCTCAATATACAACCCTGCTATTGAAAGCTTGCAGGCATTGTGTAAACATCAGCACTAATTATCGTAATTATGATGATTAGATCATCATCAATAGCAATCCGATTGGCATTGTATAGGTCACAGTCTGCTGCAGCTCCAGCCTTGAAATTAATCAGACAGACAGGACTGCAGATCATAAACAGAAATGTCTATAAGGAATGTGTGTGTGTGTGTGTGTGTGTGTGTGTGTGTGTGTGTGTGTGTGTGTGTGTGTGTGTGTGTGTGTGTGTGTTTTATCGACAAAATTTCGACCATTCTTGACCATCGTCAGTACCAAAATGCATAGCGGTACTAGTTTTAAACTCTTCAGAACTGGTTCAAAAAATTGCGTTGCTGGTTCATAGACTCCTGTTTTCTCTGTAAAATTCTTTAGCAAATCCAATTGACTAATTGACTTGTTTAGTTTAATTCTATACTGGACTTGTTTATAAAACCTTTTTTTTTTCAAGTGGGGGGTAACCAGGAATAAATAAGTTGGAAACTGATGTCCCAGGCTGACTGACTGTGTATGGAGGGTGGTGTTTTACTCTGAAGATCTCACTTTGATAGGGAATGGCAACAAGTGGAAGTATATTTCTCCAAGATTGCACGGTTGTGTTATTGAGTCTACTTATTCATTTTGTGTACTGTAGCTTTTATCTTTTAGTCACTATACTGATAATTAAGCACTTTGATGGGCGTATGAATGCAGTGTGAATGCGTCTGGAATTGTAGAAAGGGGTCAGTCAGCATTTAATGTCACCACATTTAAAAGACGATCCTCTATGAGGCTATTTTGAATGAATGGCTCATTATTTGAACATGTCATTCTTAAATAGATCTGTAATGGCAGAGCAATTCCATGAACAGATTGGAATGGAGGCTGTTTCTCTGTCTCACTGCAACTGATGAAGAGAGAGAGGGAAGGAAAGAGAGAGAGAGAGAGAGAGTTTAAGTTTTAAAATCCCTTTATTATATCCAAAAAAATAACAAAAATACATCTACCCACAATGCAACAATTTCAAAACAATAGCAACACTATCGCGGTCCGTTCAGATCACTTTTAAAGTTTTTTTGTTTTTTTGGGTTTTTTTTACCTTTATAGGAACACAATGAGCTCCACCTCCTCGCTTACGTCGCACACCCAATCTCCAACGCACCAACACTCTTTAAAACTGTTCAAGTCCTGCACCATTTGATAATAATGAAAATCAATCTTAATCCTGGAGACCATCAGGATTCTAAAAACACTTACAGCATTACTAAAACCAGTGGTTAAACTCTTGCTCTTTCAGGATTTTAAAATGGACAATTTTGCCTAACCCAGTACAAAGTTGACCAGTGAGCACTTGTTTCTTTGTTTAAAACTATATTTAATGTTAAAAACAAAGAGCTGTTTTGTAAAAACAACTCCCAAGGAAGCCAGCAGGTTTTCTAAAAAACTAAAAAAAGGCTGCAGCCGGGGGCAGTCTGAAAACAGGTGGAAAACTGTCTCCACTGCGGAAGAAAGGGCACTGATCACTGACTGCTTTATAAAACACTGAAGACATATGTGCAGAATTAAAACTTTTACATTTAAAAATGGGATTAAAAAACAGAGGCTCTTCAAAAACCCATTTAGTGCACAGCGACTCTTCTGTTCTAGTGTTTTTTAAAGTCCTCCATACATTAAGCAGGTTTTTATAAAAACTAACCAGCCCGCTCTCATTGAGCTGTTCAGCGGTATTAAAAACAGGTGCTTGTCGAGCTGTAACCCTCCCGCTCTGTGCAGGAGCGAGTGAGCCAGGCCTCTCCAGCTCAGCTCTGGGGCATAGAGCAGCTTCTGGGCAGCCTGTAGCCTGAACACTGCCACCCTGCTGGCGATATCAATCAGCCCCTGTCCCTCTTCATCACGGGGAGGTACAGGAGAGCCGGACACAACCAGTGATGCCCACTCCAGAAAAACTGGACCAGACACTTCTGAATCTCATTTAACAGACCCAGGGGAGTGTCCAGACACACCAGAGTGGGAGCAGCCCCTCCGTATCCTCCTCTGCACAGGGAAAGGGACACTCAGATCATTGTTTACTTTCACTGGCTAAAAACATTCTTATAGAGGAGTCTAATATTAGAAATAAAAACAGGGCCAAAACCAAATGCCTTCAGTGCATGAAACAAATACTCATGATCAGCTCTGTGAAAAGCTTTTTCCTGGTCAATTGAAATTAAACCAACGTCAATATTAAAACGTTTGGACACATTAAAAAGGTCTCTTATTAAAAACAGGTTATCAAAAATGAATCGGTCTGGTACACAGTAGGATTGATCCTTATGCACCACTGATCCTATTTGTGTCCGCAGCCGATTTTCCAGTGCCTTGGACAAGATTTTGTAGTCTGAGCACAACAATGAGATGGGGCGCCAGTTCTTAAGGTTACAGAGGTCTCCTTTCTTGGGTAGCAGCGTGATTATTGCCCTGCGGCAGCTCAAAGGCAGCTCTCCATCCCGGTTGCATTCCTGAAGGACCTTATAAAAATCCTGTCCGATACAGTCCCAGAATTGTTTATAAAATTCAGCTTGCAGCCCATCGATCCTGGGCACTTTCTGGTTGGAGAGCTGCACAACGGCGACAGTGAGCTCCTGGAAGGTCAGCGGGGTGTCCAGCCTGTGCCACTCCTCCTCACTCAGACTGGGGAGCCCCTGATGCAGTCGCTCCATCTCTCTCAGGTCACAGTTCTCAGCCTTAAAGATACCACTGTAGAAATCCACTGCCGCATGCCTGAGCCCTGCAGAGCTGGAGACCTGTCTCCCTCAGGGCAGCCTCAGACAGCTCATCTGCTTGCGCTCCACTGTCTTCCTCTCCAGGCTGAACAAGAAGGCTGTAGGAGCGTCCATGTCTTTAAGCTCAGTGAAACGGGCTCTGAGGAGGGAGCCCTTCACCTTCTCCTCCAGCAAGCTGCCCAGGCGCTGCCGTCTCTCCTGCAGGCCCCGGTACGATTTCTCACTGCACTGAACATCCAACTGCCTGTCAGACTCCACAGTCTCACTCTCTAACTTACTGACATCACATCTATCGACCTGCTGACACTCTGGGTGTATTGCTGACAAAACACTTTAATTTGGGTCTTTCCAATATCCCACCAATGCCTCAAACTGGCATACTTATTTTTTTCTTTTTTCCAATTCTGCCAAAATAATTTAAAATAATTGGTGAATTATTTTTCTAACAGTAGTTTTGTGTTAAAGTGCCAGTATGACTTTGAATGTGTTTTGGTGGGTAAAGATAAGTAGCAGATATAAAGTGATGATCGTGAAATAGAGTTGGGTGAGATACTGCATCTAATGAATTTATTTGTGTGATGCTTTGGTGTGTGAAACCGGTCCAAACCCTGTGCCTCTGACAGCTGATTCTGATTGACTTTAATCCATGTGTATTGTTTGCTGGTGGGATGAAAATTTCTCCAGCTGTCAACCAGGTCAAAAGTGTTTAATACAGTGGCCAGCTCTGTAACAGATTGGGGATTGGGCTTCCTGTGGTTTCTATCATTGTTAAATTCCATAGTGCAGTTAAACTCTCCTCCCAGTATGAGGACATGACCAGTGTCACATTGTCCCAGCACCTGACTCAACTTTTTAAAAAATCAAGTTCGCTCCCCCCCAACAAGAGCACAAATATTATATACAAATATAATTTAAAAACCACCATATTTTACTTCTACTTCTTCCTTGAACAATTTCATTTCTTGCTAAAATTTCTACCTTAAAACCTGGAGAAAATAAAACAGCCACCCCTGCACTGACATTTGAGCCATGACTTAAAGCACAGTCACAACCTCACCCCTCTGTTCCACCGCAACGCAGGACTGAGACTGAGATCCGCCAGATTAACTCCCCCCCGCCCACCGCGCCGGCAACAGCAGAGGGTGCCTTCCTCTCTTTTAGCTGCTTTTTCTTCCCCATCACCTTGAACTCACTCTCCTGGTCAGCATTAGCTGATGTTGTAGCAGCCTCTGGCTCGGCTGTAGACTCGCTGCTGGGCTGAGTCGCCTGGTTCCGGTCGCTTCCACCTGCGCTCTCTGAACCACTTTGACCCTCTCCCCGGTAGGACTACTATTACCACTCAGACCTGCTCCTGCGTTTGAGCATGGGCGTGAGTGTTTGAGATGCCCATGTTCCCCACAGCGAAAACATTTCATTACGTCTGTCCTTTCAATATTAAAACTCCATGCGACGTTTAAAACAAAATCAGGGTCATTCAGAAGCACAAAAAACAGTCTTCTAAAAGACGTTACATGTTTAATTTCTGGTTCCCTCGCAACTACGGCGTTATCAATAAACGGGGGGATATTTGAAAAAATAACTTTAGTCAAAGGTGTAGATAGGGGCATGACTGAAACAAATGAACCATTTATAACAAACCCCTCTTCCATAATTTTACTGACCAGAACTGAACAACTATTGCTTTGTTCATTCGTGAGGCAGATTTAATATTTCCAAATCCAACTGACTTTCCCACCACCAACAACACATCCTCCACGGAGACATGGGGTCAGGTATACACCCGAATAGTCAGCCCCCCCGTTCCACTCGAGTGGGAGCCCCTCCCCGGGGGTACGCGCTGACTAAAAGTTTGCAGATAGTAAAACAAACTTATATAGAAAACAAATGTATTTATATATTTAAACAAATTTATAGTTACTAATACATTTCACCGCTCGCACAGTTCACTGCTCCTTGCTCTTCGCTCACAGGCCCCTCCCGCAGTCCCACAATCCAGAGAGAGGGAGAGAGAGAACAGAAACACCACAGCAAGATAATTAAAAATGAACCCATGACAGACAGACAGACGTAGCAGTGTGGACGCATAGATAAAAAGTTTCACTCCAGCATGTTAATAACTTTGTCAATTATCTCCAGAGCTGATGGTCTGAAGGAAGTCCAGCTCTGTCTGTCTGTGCCTTTTGTTGGTCATGTAAATAAATAAATAGTACAGAGACTGAGGTAGAAACTCCAAGGTAAGTGAACCGTGAGTCTCTTTCAGATGCCCTGGGTTTCTCAAAGATGATAAACTGTGACGCTGTTGGCCTGCAGGGCTGAGGGGTGGCTTGTCAATGTGTCACTGCAAATTGAATCAAGATGACTTCATTACTCTTTTATTGAAGCTGTTCTGGACTCTTCAGGCACAGCCTTGACTTTCTTTTGGCTCTTTTTGAATGTGTTATGGTCGAGCATGAAGTTTGTTTGGCACAACCTGTGCTTCTGAGGATGAGTTACTGTGAGCAGCAGTGTGTGTATTCTCCAGCAGGGGGCATTAGTGTACATACTTACCATTCAAGTCTCTGATAGACCAAGTGGAAGCATTGCTGAAGAGTGTCTGAGTTGAATCTCCTGTACCTGGAATGTGAACCAAGCCAATTTTTGGTAGTTTAAATCCCTCAATTTGAACAAGTATTTATTTCCTCTCCGCATTACATTAAGGTTTTGAACCTGAACACATGGTAGAGGTGGTTATGAGTCGAGTGAGAGAGAGAGAGAGAGAGAGAGAGAGAGAGAGAGAGAGAGAGAGAGAGAGAGAGAGAGAGAGAGAGAGAGAGAGCAGGTAAGTAGAACATTTGGTTTTGCAGTTTCATAAGCTAGTGTGCGCTGGGGGTTTAAGGCCAATTATTATTAAATTTGCTGTCAATACAGGTGTGTTTGTGTTGTAGTCAAGAAAGTGGCTTTGGGCGAATCAATCCAGCATAAACAGGATGAACAGCAGCAAGAGCCACATAGCCTGCATGTGTCTGCAGGATTTACATCGGGAAGCAATTTCATATTTCATTTCCAGGTTCGCTAGCTGCTTCTTGGTGCATGTAGGTGCAAACATTCTCAGGAGAGACCCATGCAGCCAAATGAAACATTCCAAACTAGCTGTGGGGAGTCACATGACCTGGTGTTTTGTTATATAACTTTTGCTTGCTGTTATCTAAAGTCTCTATAATACCTGCCTTCTCTTTCAGCACACACTCTCCATGTTGAGTTTCAAGGAGTATGTAGGGGTGTGTGCGTCCGTACAACAAGAACTGGGACATCACTGGGACATAGGTGTGTGTGTTTCACTGTCCTGTATGAGAAAGTGCGCATGTCTCTATCTCAGTGTCTGTGTTGCTGTGTCAATGTGAATGTCGCTGTCTCAGTTTGTGTGTCTCAGTGTGTGTGTCACTGTCCCAGTATGTGTGTCTCAGTGTGTTTGTCACTGTCCCAGTTTGTGTGTCTCAATATGTGTGTGTCGCTGTCTCAGTGTGTGTTTGTCAGTATGTGTGTCTCAGTGTGTGTTTATCAGTTTGTGTGTCTCAGTGTGTGTGTCACTATCCCAGTGTGTGTTTGTCAGTTTGTGTGTCACTGTCCCAGTGTGTGTTTGTTAATTTGTGTGGCTCGGTGTGTGTGTTTGTCAGTATGTGTGTCCCAGTGTGTGTTTGTCAGTATGTGTGTGTGTCAGTGTGTGTCCCAGTGTGTGTTTGTCAATTTGTGTGGCTCGGTGTGTGTGTTTGTCAGTATGTGTGTCCCAGTGTGTGTTTGTCAGTATGTGTGTCCCAGTGTGTGTTTGTCAGTGTGTGTGTCACTATCCCAGTGTGTGTTTGTCAGTTTGTGTGTCACTGTCCCAGTGTGTGTTTGTTAATTTGTGTGGCTCGGTGTGTGTGTTTGTCAGTATGTGTGTCCCAGTGTGTGTTTGTCAGTGTGTGTGTCACTGTCTCGTGTTTGCCCAAGTGAGTCCATGTATCCTAAGGGATTCTTGGCTTGGCCTGTGATGCAGTTAGTTTGATGAGGGCTAATGGCTTGGCAGTGCAGGAAACTAGCTAGGGATCAGGTGTGTCCAATTTTACATTTTTCTTCAGAGAGCAGCTGCTTTCAATCATGAAGGAAGCCCAGCATACAGGAATTAAAATACTCAACATTTAGCATCCTGTAAAACATTCATGAACATGCCACCTTGGCTAACAGCCAGCTCTTTAAAGCCTGACAGACAATAATTTTATTTTCTCCCAACTATGTCACAAATATGGTTAATGAATAGCTATCTTGCAGTAGCTGGCCTGGACTAGCTGCAGGTTAACAAATACATATAGTATAAATCCTTACAGCTGGCACTTGATTATCTAAAACCTGCCTGTGAGACTCCTGGGTTCTCAACACATAGCTCATGTGTATTTACACAGAAAACTTTCCAAGAGCCTCCAGGTTTGGGTTTATGAGTGTCTCCTCCAATTGCCTTTTTAGGAAAGCCATGTAGTATCTTATCTTCATAACGCTGACCCCTTTTTTAACTTTGCACTCCTCCAACACCTTCTGCAAGCTCCCTGCTCTGATATATAATATTTTATAATAGACTATATGGCTGCTATCCATTCCTCTCCCATCACCTCTCAAACACAGTGGGCAGTATAGGGCTGCTATATAGGTTATTTTAATAAAGTATGTTGTTTTTTGTAATGGTGTCTTTAATAGACGTAGACACTGCATATTTAAAATGTGCAGTTGAGTTAATATCTGCTGAGCATTTCTTTTTACTTGTGCTGCTCTGAGCAATATATGAAGTTAGTGCTTGGTTTCTTATGCTGATGTCATATTTCACATATATTTAGGTCACACCAACAGCTCTGAGAAGCGTTCTCCAATGGGATTACCCAGCATACAGGGTTTTGCAGCATAGATGCTAATAGTTCTGTATGAAACTTTAAATGCATTTCAGAGTAAATAATTGAATATGTTAATCGGGTATAGCAGCTGGCTTGCCTAGTTTATGAAGTGATATGTTCCCTGCTTTTTTTTTTTATTTTAGAGCTGAAAGGGACACAAATGGCTCAAAACCCACAGGTCTAAATCTAGAGTTCAAAGGTCAATGTAATGTCAGTTTTGTTATAATTGGATCGTCCAGCTACCCCCCAAGTCTCTTATAGAATGAGAATATTGAGTTTTGCTTGAGGAGTGCATTTGAGTGACAAAACTAAATTATTGTTTTCATCAAAGAGTTTCTTTACTCTGACCGACTGGAAGTTTTTAATTGCATTGCTTTAATCCCTCCTGGAGTGTAGCTAACTAGCTGCCAGTCAAAAAGCCCCCTGCTGTTTTCAATTAGGCATCCTTCACTAATCAGAGTGCCCAAGCTGGAGCCTGGCTTCAGTGTTTCTATAGTCCACAGTCATTGCTCAGTGCCCAAGCTGGAGCCTGGCTTCAGTGTTTCTATAGTCCACAGTCATTGCTCAGTGCCCAAGCTGGAGCCTGGCTTCAGTGTTTCTATAGTCCACAGTCATTGCTCAGTGCCCAAGCTGGAGCCTGGCTTCAGTGTTTCTATAGTCCACTCAGTCATTGCTCAGTGCCCAAGCTGGAGCCTGGCTTCAGTGTTTCTATAGTCCACAGTCATTGCTCAGTGCCCAAGCTGGAGCCTGGCTTCAGTGTTTCTATAGTCCTCTGTCATTGCTTAGTGCCCAAGCTGGAGCCTGGCTTCAGTGTTTCTATAGTCCTCTGTCTTTAATCAAAGTGGCCAAGCTGAAGCCTGGCTCCAGTGTTTCCTATAGTCCGCTGTCACTGAGGGGCAAGAGTGTTTCACTACTACCTGAAACATCTACAGTCTAAATGCATTTCTGTTTTATTAAACCCATTGAAGAGAGAAAAGGGTTTGGTGGTGGAGCTTCCAATCTGGTTCAAGACTCTCCTCCTCAGAGCTTTAAATGTGTTTTAATCACTGCAATGCCTGCAGAAAATTTTTTAGTATCTACTTTTCCCTTAATTGTTCTGAGACTGTCGTGTTACTGCAGATACTCGCTGTGGTCTGGGATTGAGATGTGTTTCCTTGAATTCTGCATAAAGATGAATGACTGTCAGCCAATGCAGTAATGATGGCTTTCAGAGCACAAGTGCCTGTGTGTGTCATCACCACTTTTTTCAATACCTTAACTGTGTGAATGCCACCCCCATACCCACTGCATAAACACATAGATACATGAGTTACACACATACATGCGCCTATGCATGTGCGCGCGCACACACACACACACACACACACACACACACACACACACACACACACACACACACACACACACACACAGAATATGTTCGAGTGGACCCAGGGTCGCAGGTCGGTACAGAGCAGGATCTTTATCCTGAGTGTAGTTTTCAGTTCTGATCAGTATGATAAACATACAGCAATGCAGAGACAGGAATTTTCGGTTTTACAAGAACATATATTGCACCTTTGGTCTGGCAAAAGACCTGTCAGAAATAGTTTGTTGAAAAAGTTCAATAAAAACATAACATTATGGTACCAGAGGCAGGTTGTCTCTACCTTTTAATGATGTCAGAATAGCTGCCGAAGGTGTAGAATGAAGAAAAAAGCACAAGAAGTGTGTTTGAATCATAACACTTTATGATGAGTCTGTAGAAATACATGCAAATATGGAAGCAGTAAGCTTAACCCCAGATTCTAGTGGGATCACAGGTGATGGGCATCTGTCCTTCAACAGCAGGTAGCTTGGGAAAAGTCAGCTAGCTCTATGTTGTGTCCTCCAAGTCCTCCATGCACATATAAATAAGTTCAGTTCTCAGCAAGAAAGAGTTCAGCAATTAACATGATTATTATAAATATCTTAAAAAGGATAAATGTACTATATGTTACAAAAAGAAAATGTGTTTGGCTAACAAGAGTAATGGCCAGAGATTGACTGTGCATGGAGATTAGCTTTACCACAAACTGACACAATATTGTATTCCATAGCTCTGGAATGTCTGTGAATGTGTATGTACTGTACAAGTGAATGTGCAAGCACCTTTGTGTATCATAGCAGCGCATATGCAAGCTCATGTGTGTGTGAAAAGTTTAACCTTGTGTGAGAATATAACTATGCAATTATGTGTGAGAATGTGAAGTGTGGGTGACTCTGTATGTGTTGAATTTCAGTTTGAGTGTCTGAATATTTTAAGTATTGTGAAAGATTTCACTGATTTTTAAGTTCTTTTGCCCTATTGAAGCAGACACTGATACAGAAATTGATGTTTTTAAGCACTTTTGTGCAATTTTATTATTTAATAAAAGAAATGAAAAACAGAAACCTAAGACTGCCCTGAATAAACTTTTTGCCCTGTTTAAATACCTTTTTGCTTATAACAGGCAAGTGACACCAATTAAACTATAAAAACAATTAAACAGGTGTGTGTGTGTGCAAACACACACACACACACACACACACACACACACACACACACACACACACACACACACACACACACATTTATCTGGAAAAGGACAGAAATTAACCCTATCCCTGCCAACCACCAACACATTTTCTTCAGGCTGGGATTTGTATGTATGTAAATGTGTTTGCATATATCCAGCTTGTCTGCAAAAGTTATTCCTCTCACTGGCACAAAGCTTATCATAAAAAAATAGAATCTCACTGAAGTGTCAGTTAGAAAAATTCAGGACTGAGAAATCAACAGCCTCCAAACACTGTGCTGCTCAGAAATGCAGCTGCATTACCCAATGTGAATATCTCACAGTGAACACAGACTTACCTAAACCCTTAACTGACAAGAGAGGTTTTTAAACCAATTCTGAGCGTGCCTTCTACCAGTCAACAGTAAATCCCTACTTAAAAGACATCTATATTCTGGGAATATGCCAGGCTGTCGGAAAACCTGAGAGATGTAGAATATATATTGCTGTATGTGGAGAATTAGTAGGGGTCTGTCTGAGGGTGTGGGTATTGAACAGATCTGTATGCAAAACGGATACTGCAGCAAGTAAGAGTGTAAAATCTTGTATAGATGTCGTGAGTACAAGGAGCTGTTTGATGTCAGGGGAGCTGTCCACTGCAGAAAGTGCTGAAATTACTACACACAGAGCACACATGATGAATGCATGCTTACACACACAAACACACAGACAGTGCAAGACACACCGTTAAAGGTGCTGAAAATACAACCTCCTCCACAGGTAAATGCATGCATATAGCTGTCCACTGTAAACAGCTCTGAAATTGCTACATGCTCCATTTAAATAAAGAAATCCAGTAATCAATCTCAACATTACACCCCATCCCCACCTTGTTCTCTTTGCATCTCTTGTTCTCTTTTCTCCTTTTGCCTCTCTCTTTCCTCTCTAGTGGGAAGGGGAGGGGGGGCAGTTGGGGAAATAATTTATGCCATCCCCCAGGCAGGCACTTCATCACGGGAGCTGCTTGTTAGGACACCTGTCAGCTCTCTGGACGGCGCTCTTGTCATAATTTACTGACCACAGAGGTGGCCACGCTCCTTTCTAATCGCGTTTACTGACACTATCACTTTCACAGATCTGCAATGCTAAAAAGGAACTCAACTGAAATAAAGAAATGCTATGAAAAAGAAGCAATATTCTGGGAGCTAGGTGGCACTCTGAAGACCTGGGTTGAAATCCAGATTAGTGTAATGAACTTATGCATCAATTTAGTCCCCAGTGCTTAAATTAAGTCAATGAACTATGTCCTCTCATCTGCACCGCTAACGTGGAACCATGTAAAATTAGTTTGCCGGTCAGGATTTTTCATGCATGCATTGGCACCATGAGCAAAGGGCCAAGGCAGTGAAGCCGTCAAAAGCAATTCAACTAACATTCAATCCAAACAAACTGCTTAACCACACAGGAGCAGTCATACATCAGTCACCTGTTTTCTTGTATTAGTGCAGTGGTTCCCAACGGGGGGGTGGGGAGGAGGGGGTTGCGTGTGTTAAACTTTCTAGAGGGGGCACTGTGAGCATTTAATAATATAGTAATTATAGCGATACTTAATTTTTTGCTTGAAATTTAGTTTGTGTTTCTTAGATATATTATTATTATTATTATTATTATTATTATTATTATTATTATTATTATTATTATTATTATTATTATTATCAGAATCAGTGACATGATGTACTGGCTAATGACAGCTTGAAGCCTTGCAAACTGCGACGCCATTTGGAGATGAGACATCCTGGACTGAAGGATAAGCCACTTGACTTTTTCAAAAGAAAATGTGAAGCATGTCATCAGCAAAAAAGTGCTATAAGCCAGCATTCCATGGTAACTGTCAAGTGTCTTAAGGCTTCTTATGCTGAGTCATACCGAGTTGCTAAACTGCCAAATTTCTGAACTACATCAAGACGAGCCAATTCTATGCCATACAACTTGACGAGACAACCGATATCGCTGGAGCTGCACACTGCTTGTTTACGTCAGACTTCTGGAGTAATTTATTTTTTGCCAACCCCTTCCAACTCGCACAACCGGGTAACAGATATTTTCAGTGTTAGATCATTTTGTTTGTGAAGAAGGTATGAATTGGGATCAATGTATTGGGATTTGCAGTGACTGAGCTCAATACATGATGGGAAAGCACAGTGGTTTGGTCACCAGAGTTCAGCAAGTAGCCCCCCCCCCCCGTGCTAAATGGACGCACTGCATGATGCCCCAGACACTGAAGGCAGCTATGCAGCAAGCAGTGCAGGCAATCAGTTTTATAAAAGCACGGCCACTTAATGCATGTTTATTTTCAGTTTTGTGCCAGGAAATGTGTTCTGATCCTCAGCACCTGCTAATTCACACTGAAGTACGGCGATCATGTGGGAGAGCACTTCTTCACCTTTGTGAGGAGGAGGCTCAAATCTTCTTAACTGATTCAAAGTCTAATCTTGTTAACCACCTTCATGATAGCTTTTGGCTGGCTCTGCTTGCTTACTTGGTTGATATTTTTGACCATCTGAATTCATTAAATGTGTCTATGCAAGGCAAGGACACAAATATCCTCCTCCTTACAGACAAGGTAACAGCTTTTGTTCAAAAACTGTACAGGTGGGCCTCTCGACTATCGGATGGAAATCGTAACTTGTTTCCCACCTTTTCATATTTCGTTCAGGATTGTGATAGCACTGTGGATTACAATGATCTGAAAGCTCCCATTGCTGAACACATGACGGTACTGATACGGTACGGTTGGGAAGTCCTGCATTAGTGGATGGTGACATAATCTCCTAGGATTGGTCACAAGCAATACCAATGTCTTTTAAGTTGTAGTCTTGAGGGACTGGGTGACAAGGTGGGTTTATGACCTTCGCCTGTGGAGACCTCGGTTCCAATTTTGGGGACTAGGTGGTGTAGCGAGTTAATGTCATTGCAGTAGACTAGCCTACCCTTTCACCTCCAGAGGCGTGTGTTTCATTCTTGTAGGTGACACAGTGAGTTAATGCATGGTTCCACACTAGGCTAGCCTGCCACCTCAGAAGATCCTTCCAGTAAGGATTATTGACGTGCATCGTGTAGCCAGTAAGGGCGATGGTGTGGATGGGAGGTGATCACTACACATAAACCGGCACAGTGTCTATAGTTCAGGGCTCTCCCCTCACTTTACAAGACTGTGTTGTTAGACTCTTATCCTTCTTCAGAAAACATAATGTAGTATATGTAGTTTATTATTAAACCAATTTGCTTACATAACTTTAAATAGTTAAATTACAACAAAACTGAGTAAAGCAAACACTGAAATGCATTAAATCTGCTTTAAACTCACAAGCAGGCAGCAGAACAGGGAGCCCAACAGAAAAGAGAAGGAAGGAAAAGAAAAGAGAAATTCTCCTGAAGGCAGCAGCAGTCATTCTCAATCCAAGGTTCTCTTTCTAGCTCTCTGCACCCTACCCCCTTTTTTACTCTCAAAAAAACTATGTGTAGTGTACCACTACTGACAGTCAAACATGGTCAGTGTGTGTCTTTGTGATTCGCTGTGCTTGTACACATGTATTCACCTTTTACATCATGCACACATTTTATAATTGTTTGTTAGTGAAGTATGAGTACTTTGATTTGCCAGTCAGTATCAGAGTGTGTTTTAGAGTATAGCGTGTGTGTGTGTGTGTGTGTGTGTGTGTGTGTGTCTGGCTCTGTAACTAAACTACTCTTGGGCAATATTGAAGCAGCAAGATAACACATCGTTCCTTTCTACTGTACAATATAATTCCCTTTAATCTCCCATCTTGTTGAGTCCTGTCTCCTGAAGTTTCCTTCTGTCTGATAGTGTCATCGGTTTAATCAGTTCTGTAGTGGAGAGAGGAAAGTAAGGAAGGGATGGTATTATAGCATAGAGCTGCTTCATCTCTCCCAGATGCTGGGATTCTTGGGTTCCTTTCTTGTAGCTGAGCCACAGGGCTGTCCCATGGAACCCACAATGTCTCCATCTGCAGACCAGCTTTTTGTTAGTCTAGTAAAGAAATACCTCCTTCAGTTCAGCAAGTAGAACCATGACTCCTACACCACCGTTGTTCTGACAAATCAACAGATGACTGCTGTGTTTTTTGAGGGAGTCAGCAAGAAGAGAGCATGTTAATGTAAAATGTTTTCTAATGTTCCATAATGATGGGACAAAATGACAGTACAGAATTCAGAAGGTCATTGTTTGAGTATAATATAACAGCTTGCTCTGCTGGCATGCTACTGACAGATCTTGTTGTAATGGGGGGGGTCAGTGATGATGGGCCAACGTGGTCTAACTTTTACTTTATTAGCCCTAATTCGTCTGTGTGAATGATCTACAGCATGGCGAGGTGTTAGTAGTATATATGAAATTCTATACTTTGTAGCTAACTAAGTTCGAATGTGTCAAATTGAGCTAATATTATGATTCTTGTTTGTATCTCTGGTGGACATGTTGTGCACACCGTTTACAGTTTGCTGCTGTCTGAAGCTCACAGCTGCAGTGACAGTGGCAGTGTTGTTGCTGTGTTGGTGTCTCAGAGTGATTCTGAGTGCCGTGTGCACACAGACTTGTTTGTGACAGCGCGAGCTGCTGCCTGGTAATTGGTGAGGGGCTGGCTGTGTAATTTAGATGTAAAGTAGCTCTGCCAGCCTGACAGCTCTCAGAAGCACGCTGCTCTGGATCTCATTAGCAGATCACGTGTTGTCTTCTTGAGACAAAGAATACTAATCAGGGGAAGTATCTGGTCCCCGTTTCCCATAGAACATTTACTTTGAAAGGAGGTTTAGCATAGCACACAGTGCCACCCGGTGTCTAAATGTTGCAAAGAGTCACTTCACTGGCAGATAGGGGCCTGCTTAGAAGCCCTTACCTTGATTTAACGTTTGAGGCAGTTTACAAGACATTCTTTACGGCGCTCTCCCTTTATAACACTGTATCAGTAGCTGTAGCTAAGAGACCATGTAATTTGTGTTCTGCCGAGGATACAAGTGCTAGTGTAATGGCATTATGGAGCACATGGCAGCCACCACCTTGTGACCTTATAACCTGTTGTACAATATAAAGGACCTCCTTATAATTAAATGTGCACTAAGTTATGTGATCTATCCTCTGCATAGGGACCTCCCAGGGATGCCAGGCACTGAGCCCTCGTTTCATTCATCAGGCAGTAGAGAGGCGTTATCAAAGATAGAAATACACACCATTTCAAATCATGAGCCTGCTCAGAGAACAGTATTCTTCTTATTGAAAATGTTGAATAAATGATTCTCATTCTCCACCAAAAATGCCCTTTCCACCTCCCCCAGTGATTGTCTTTGTGTCTGGCAGTTGTGTTTTCATTAGTCATGCTTTGCAGGTTCATTGTCGACTGTGGTAATAATAATCACTCTTCTCAATGTTCCTTCCTTCTCTCTCTTTGAAGTCTTGCTGGGAGCTGATAGCACAGCCCAGTCTTTCTACATCCCACTAGAGTACATTATTATATTAGGGCCTGTTTACAGTGGATACATGGACTGACATGGTGAATCTCTGATTCTGTTCTCCAGGCAGTTTACTTACTGAGGGCTTGAGGTATATTTTGGACACCCCTTGGACCAGCAAGACGGTCTCCATCCCATCCCAGTCACTTTCATTCATTCAAATGATCATAAAAAGTTACAAACAAGGGCAATACTGCTAGCACATCAATGCTTGTCCAGTTGCTTGCAGCTCTAGTTGTCTCTTTAAAGGTCCCAATATTAGACACAGTTTTAGGGTGAACAGGATGAGCATTGATGGGCAGAATGGACTCCTCAAAGAACTGTGAAAGAAATAGAGCTCTGGGTGACCTGGCAGCAAAATTCCATTCCAGGTCATGTTTTTGTACCATTCATTCACTAACCACAACAATAACCACAGACACTGAAATTCATTAGAAACCGACACAAGCTGAAATGAGAGACAGAGCTGGAATGGGATTTTGGTGCCAGATTTGGCCTTTCCTGAGAGAAAGGCGATGAGAAATGGGAGGTGAGAGAACAAAGTGAAGGAGAGATGGAGAGTGTAGGATAGTGAGTAAGTAATCTTTAAGTCACTTCCTGTTTCCTGATATTATTTTGGGCTCCCAGACAGCTGCTGCCCCTGTCCCCCCTGTTGGCTTACCATGCCTGACCCTGGCATTAGCTTGAGGTGGCACATATAGAGTATGGATTTTCTCTGTGGCTCTGGATCACTTCAGATTAATGATTCATCTGCACTTTACCGACAAACCATAAAAAAAGATGAAACAAAATAATCCAATTGACGGTTAAATATAACCAACAGTTAATCGTGTTTCACGTCACTAAGAGAGGTATCAGATCCCAGAAACACCCAGAAACGATCAAACACACAAGCTCTATTCGCTGGATTGATTAGACACTGACTGTGAAGGAGCTCAAACATAATCAGCTGTTATAACAATGTGTTCAGTTTCAAGCTGTCTCTTTGGATTTGTTCCATTTTACTGACAGATTCTGGAGGTCCATTTCCTCTGCTCAGGCCATTGCTTCTAACTCCAATAGTCCAATAATCCTGACCTGGACAGACCTGACAGTTGTATATACAGGTGTTCTGTTGCATCGCAGTGGGCAGTGCCTCTGGTCATTTTTGGTGACTGTCAGACTTTCAAACACAGAGAGTTTAAGCAGACAGGTCTGGCAGGGCAGGTGTGCTGAGAACAGGAGTGGTGTTGGCCAGAGTATTTTATATCTGTGTCCTGTTTGTAGTAATTTCAGTGGACAGCTCCCCAAGACAAGCTGTACCTTATTCTGTGTGTGTGTGTGTGTGTGTGTAGTTGGTGTTCTGGGTCTGCTGTGTTATGTAATGCTGTTCATCGCTGTGTGTGCTCAGCTCTGTACCCTTTCAGCATGTACTTGATCATTTCAGCAACATGGCAAAGGACAGCTCCCTACTCTGCACCTCTGTCTGTGGAACCATGCATTTGGGACAGTTCTGCCTTGTCCATGGCATCCCTGAAGCACCTGAATTTCTATTTCTTATTCTCTTAAATTAATTCCTATATCGTCCTATATACCTTCTCTTAGAAACCCAGTTGGCATTTCAGAAGTCTGATTTAATTGCCACTTTGACTTCTAAAAAAAAAAAAGGGACCCTAGTCAATGATCACTCTCCAGTAATCAGGTCCAGCACTATTGATAATCACTATAATGACTGAAACAAGGAAGATCAATAATCCGTGATCAGCTCTATTAATAGAGGCCAGATCTAACTGTGAGGTGAACCAGATATAAGCCTTGCACACTGATAAAGCTGTTACTCAGAATCACTAATTTGATGTTTTAATAATAATCAGAGACCCACATTATCAATAGACACCATCTTTGTCTATAATCAGGACCAACACTATCTGTGTAGTGAACACACTGCTAAACCTCACACCTCAACCAGCTGAGATTGGCTATCAGTTGTTGATAAGAGACCATCCCATTTTATCAGTTATTGATGACCAGTGCTATCAATAGAGATCAGTATTATTGACCATCAAAACTCCAGCACTATCTATAGGGATCAATGCTATTTGTGTAGTGACTCTCCTGCGAAATCTCAAAGGCAAGCTCTTAGCTCCGAACAAGTGAAAAAGCCTTCAACAATTATCTCTGGTAGCTTGCAGTGCTGGCCTGGCTGCTTGGTGCTTCTTCAATAGAGCAGCTAATGTCCTGAACAATGAGCTACAGATTATTGAAGCTGCCTCCAGTCCACAAGCATTGAGCTCATTGTAATTGAAGCCTTGCGATAGGGAGGGCAATGCAGAGAGGAGAGACTAGACTGAAATTAAAATCTTGTTGGTTATCCTTGTCCTTTTAAATGAAAAAGGGACATGTCAGAGATGTCAGTAGGATTTTTTTTATCTATGTTTGTGGCTTGTGTGCAAGTTATAAACTGCAGTAATGGTATACCTAGTGGCTCACCAAGTAAAAGCACTACTGGCTGGAGTGCTAGGTGGGTGATAGGAATTAAGTTGAAATCCTGTCTGTGGGGGTTATGGAAGGGAAGTCAGAAGTGGATAGTTCACCTTATCGAGCTTGTGTGATCTCATTGGTGCATATCTCCATTGTTCAGTATCTTAGTAACATCCATTGTCTAGGGTCAGCGGGTGAAAATAACCAATGTGGTTGGCAGCAGCAGTAAATATTTGTCTTGACACCCTCCCTGAAGCAGTGGTTATTTGGGAAAGGAGAATGAGTGCCTTGCTTTAATGAATCCTGCCGTTAACATCACATGGAGGTAATTAGTCAAAGTCCCCAGATCCCCATGCAAGGGTTAAACAGTCACCAGCATTAAAGCAGGATAGATTTGCTCTTCAGGACAACCCTGGCAGCATTGGGTTGCATTTTGCACACAGCGGCACAGCATGGATCTCTGTGTCATCACAGCAGCAGCATGGTCACAAAGTTGTCAGTGTGCTCAAGTCTTAAAGATTTCTGTTTAATTCTCATTCTAATCCTCTCTATCCTCTTTCCCCCTTCCTTGTTAAGTTCAGCACAAGCCACTTGTACTGATATGTAGATGCTGTGTAGTTCGGTTGTCCTCATGTATAGGTGTCCGTGTCAGTGCCTAATTGCCTACACTACAATTATCTTTCAACACACACACAGGTCCTCAGGGATCCAGGGTGATTTCTGTTGTACTGTTTTTAGCTCTGCTTTATTGTAGACTCCATTTTGTTTGAAATAAACATTCTGCGACAGTCTTTTTGTAATTAACATACAGACTTGCAAGGGCTCCTGGGGTTATGTGCAATACATAACCAGACTTCATTGCATAAATGTTATCCTGTTATGAAATGATAATGTTTAGTCCAAGTATCTGTTGATGCTACGCTCTCTTTCTCTTTCTGGAAGCACATCTATTCCTCTCCTAAACCCATTTAGAATCTTACTGCTTCAATGTCATTCATGCCTTTCCTGGCCCTATGTGTGATCAGTGCTGAGTCCTCCTGATTTCCTCAGTTGGTGATGGAGCTACTTCCTTAACCCCAATTCCCTTGCAGTGTATTGCCAGCTAACGATTCCCTCAGTCTGTAGTGTTAAGGTCTCTTGAATGGTTTTGCCTAGAGGGTGTGTTAGGTCAGGGTGTGAGATCCATCTGGCTCAGAGGAGGACAGACTTAGCCTGACCTTATTGCAGAGGGCTTATCTAGAGTAGACGCGTAGGAGCTCCTCCTGTCTCGGGGTAGTGTGTTAGAGCAGGACAGAGAGGACTGGGCATACGTCTCCCGAGGGGGTGCTATAGGTTTAGGTACCTATCGGACCCTCAGGTGTGTGTGTGTGTGTGTGTGTGTGTGTGTGTGTGTGTGTGTGTGTGTGTGTGTGTGTGTGTGTGTGTGTGTGTGTGTGAATACTCTTTCCTCACTGGTGTTTCCAGTGGTTCCAGCATGCAATGCTACACTACTTGTGTCCCTTTAACTCATTGCCGGAGACTACACATGGTTTGCACTGCTTGGCTGGACACAGCTAGAGGTAAAGGGGTTACAATACTGAACCACCAGGTGGCACTATGCCCTCATTGTATATCAAAAGGAAATAATAAAAGGGAAGAGCTTTTATCCCAGTTAAATGAGTTCTTAATTATGAAAAGGTTTCAATTCAGCCTCCGGACTCTGTTAACAGGAGGTATCTGATCTCACTGCCTAGCTCTGCTGGAGTCCTGTTGTGTTTGTAAGAAACTTAACCTCAGCTGGACAGAGCCTCATCTTGAACAGACAGAAAGTGTCTGTCACTCCTGTACCTCCCGCAAGCAGGCTTCACACTCAGCGTTCAAATCTCTCTGGCAGCCCATCCAATCAGCTCAGCCAAACTCATTCCAACCTCAAAATGCAATTCCTCACACTTCATCCACACACCCAGCTTACATTTACTTGCTGTTGTCGGAGAGATTTGAATTAGCGAGCGGACACAATAAAATAATACAAGTCATGAGCTCTGGATTCTCTCTTGTCATGAATTGTGATGAGACTAAGCTGCCCCCCCACGCCTGCTCCTGACCTTTCGGAGAGTTTTTAATGACAGCTGCACACGCACAGTTATGGATCTCGACTTGGGGTGGCATTTCCGCTGTCAGGTCGGGCAGTTTTCTCATTGATTTTGTTTTTTTCTACACAGCTTGCTGCAGTGATGAGTAGCCAGCAGGGCTCTGTCACCCTCTCTTATGCTGCCAGGCTAACCTTTGGAATCCCCTTCTAGGGGCACTTGTTAGTGTGCAGCAAAGCAGCAGCAATTCAGGGGTCTGTCTCAGAGATAGCGGGACTTGATTCTCAGCATGTCCACAAAAGACACCTTTAAGAATAAGTGGGGCTAAGGAAGGGTTTTATCAGTGAGCTCACGTGGTATTAATCCAGGGTTCTCTCAGCCCTGTCTTGTTAGCTTTCATCTCTGTGTGCATTGAATGTGTTTTTCCACATCAGCAGTGTAAAGTGGCCATGTGTTTTTACAGCATATTCCTGATCAATTTTTTTATATCTGGCAAAAAAGAACAAACATGTTTCTCTCTCCTTGAATGCATCTCATACATTTTAATGTGATTTATGCCATATTTTAGTGTTACTGTATACCAAATGTATTAAGTTAACAGGAAAAAGCCCTGAATACATTGCCCTCCTTAATCTTTGATTGCATTGATTGTATACCAGGTCAGCTATCATTGATTGTATTCCAAACATTTCTGGTTTTCAATGCAATTACTGCTGAACCCTTGGAAAGTGTATTGAATGCCTGTATGGAGAGTGCTTCTCTGAAAGATGTGAAATGACAGTGTATTTCTCACCAGTTCCCCGGGGACACCCTTGCAAATGAGAAGCAGCTCCATCTCCGGAAATGTTTTTCGTTGTACTATAGTTAAATAATAAATAAATAAATAGATAAATAAATAAATACGTTACTAAAAGTGCTGGCTTCCGTGAGATGTGGGTAAACGGTGGAGCAATCCTCGCAGGGCAGACAGAGCCTGGGTCCATGTGGCTTCACCCAGCAAATGCCACCTAGATTTCAATTGGAGGCAGATTCTAATATTCATGTGCAGTACCTAAACACATCCTATAACCCATGAGCAATTGTAAAAGACCTGTCTCACACATCATACAGCCTGCGCCCACTTTATTAGGCACAGTTAAGTAATGTAATGCAGAACACAAAGCTGCATGCTGATGAAAGCAATAGCTAACTGAAACATTTGACCTTTTTGTATTTTTTAGGAATAAAGCAATTTAAACAGGTCATTGTTAAATGCCTGTTACGAGCCCCACTATTGCACTGGTCTCCAGTAATTCTCTCTTAGATCCTGTATGTTAGGCGCCACAGTGTCTTTCTGTTTCTAAGCCTCAGGAGGTTATGTATTGAATCAGGAGCTAATTGCCCATTAGCAATGCTACTTTTATTAATACCTGATTAGTATTAATGTGGTAATTACCCTGCAATGGGTACCACAGTGTAGCCCTGTGAAGCAGTCGGCTATATTTCAGACAACCCTGTTGCTTATCTGCTACACAGCATGTAAGAGTCCAGTTTGACCCGGCCAGGTTCATCTAGAACTGAGCGCTGCTTAAGTGCTTAGGGATCCTATAGCCACACTGTCGTCTCAACAGCCAGAATTCAGCTAGGGGTAATATCACCATCAATTGTTAATATGCTACTCAAATGTCACACTGTGGTCTTTTATGAGACATAGAAATGGAGAAGGGCTGATCATTCCCTTCACTGATTCACACTTGGTTATGTTATTTGGAGAGCAAGTGCATAGTTTATTTCAGATTTTTCCATTTTCCAACTAACCTCCCACTCTTTACACTGCAGTACAACACACCGACTATCTGTCTCTGTCAGCCTGTCTGTCTGTCTCTCTTAGTGGTCAATGTTAATGGATCTGAATATTGATCTTAATAATGACAGTCTAAAATGCATAAACCTGTTTGTTGTTTTGTTTGTTTGTTTGTTTGTTTTTTGAGGTCCTCATTTTACTGCATTTTATTGTATGTAGTAAAGTTAGTAAGTGGGTCTATAAATCAGCAGGATTAATATAGAGTTAAAAAGCAGTGATATTGAGTTCCAGCCCCGAGTCTGCTGTCTGGCACTCTAACTGTCAGTCCACAGGGAAAGGAGTGGGTTTGGTTCCATATTCTTAGATCCCAGTTATTACAGACATGCAATATGATCATGCCAATTCTAAATGAAGTCTCAAACTCACACATTAAGCAGATTTGTATTGTTCCTGTCAGAACAGTAACCCACTGCACCACCTTTTTCCCAATCACAGTTTATTGCAATAGAAATGCTGATCAGTACTTTTACTCAGTTCTGAAAGGCTTGCTGGAATAGCTGAGCACTAATATAAAGACATTTTGAATGTTAAGTGGGCAGAGAATACAGCTTTTTGTCACATTGACAGATTTTGAATTTGGTCCCAGTCTGTCTGATCTAAGCACTGAGGAGAAAGGTGAAAAAAAGATCTGTCTGTATATGTGTGTGTGTGTGTGTGTGTGTGTGTGTGTGTGTGTGTGTGTGTGTGTGTGTGCGTGTGTGTGTGTGTGCCCGCGTGTGTGTGTGTGTGTGTGTGTGTGTGTGTGCGCGCGCGTGTGTGTGTGTGTGTGTGTGTGTGCGTGCGTGTGTGTGTGCGTGTGTGTGTGTGTTGTGTGTGTGCGCGTGTGTGTGTGTGTGTGTGTGTGTGTGTGTGTGTGTGTGTGTGTGTGTGTGTGTGCGCGTGTGTGTGTGTGTGTGTGTGTGTGTGTGTGTGTGTGTGTGTTTGTGTGTGTGTGTGGTTATCCATGAAAAATCCATAAATGATCAAATAACTGAGCAGCTGGCAAGTCGATCCTTTATCTCACATTTTGACTGAAGGGCATTCATGTCCATGCATACATTCGAGGTCCAGTCCTCAGACTGTTTGTGTTTGTAGTTTTTCTTTTCATATTCTTTACTGCAGCCTCCACAATGCACTGTGCTTTAGGGCGACCCCTGCTGTATTCACATCGACCTATCTATTTATCTAGCAGCCATGCCCTTTGACTTCACAAGTGGAATGGTCTGTGATTTTTTTCTGCTACATGCTTGTGTGATGCCCCCAACATACATGTGATATGTTACTGAGGCACCTCTTTAATAATATTGCTCAGATCCTTCAGGTCTGTTGAAGCAGATTGAATTCTTGCTGCCTCTGTAATCATTTCAGAGTCAGAGGAAATAGATTTGAAACAGTCTGGAGATTAGAGGTCTGGGGCTCGCCTGCAGGCATTGTGGGTAATTGTGATGGTTTGTAGGTAATGGGGGGCTGTCAGCTAGATTATGGGGAATGTGTTATTGTGATTGAGAGTTAACAGCTTTTGTAAGGACGAAATGGTTTGTGGCAAACATACTCAGTTAACTGGCAGAACATCTGTGTGAGAACCACTGCAAGCTGTCAGGACTGTATAAAAACCATAGCCAGGTGCTGTATCACAAGCCAGCAGCACCTAAAGAACCACACAGGATCTCAGCTAACGATCCACATGCATCTGCATCATTGCTGTATGTATGATTGTGTTAAAATGAATTCGGTTCAAAGGATCATCACTGAACAGCATTTTAATGTTTTATGCTATCAAAACCCTATTGATATCAGAATCCATTGACCCAGTCCAGAGTGGGAACAACTGGTTAGGAATTTGAAATGGGTCTTTTCAGGAGGGCTTCCATTGACTGCTGTCCACTTTCATAGGGACATGCCGTCAAATAAGCAAGTTGTGCTCCAGCTCCCAGTTATAGGTATTTTGACTAAAAATGCGTTGCTGTCTGTCTGCCTAGATTAATGTGTCAGTTAGTCTGTCTGAGCGTGCGAGGGGGTGTATGAAGTGAAGCTATTCCCTGTATTGCCTGTACTGTACTAGCTGCTAGCAACCTGCTCTCAGTGACTGTCTGCAGTCTTATTAAACCAGAGCACCTTTATAGACTGCATGTTTAGAATTAATAAAGCAAGAGCCCTTTATAGACTGGTGACCTGGCGTTTTATTAACCGGGATGTCGTTTACAAGCTGCAGGTATAGGATGATTAAACCTGGAGCCTTTGTAAATGTCAGGGTTAGTATTAACTTAGGGGATCATTTCTACTAACCTGCACTGGCCTTTCTGAACAGCAGGCTCTGTGTCTATTATCCTTCCTGGTCTGACGTCACCACAAGCCAGTCTGTTCACAGTAAGACATCTTCTTTATCTCTGGTAGTGAATTAACATCTCATCATGCCTCAGAGGCAGATTTCATTGGACTGGATGCATTATTAATGAAATAACTTGGGAATTATTTATAGAATGTATAGTCTCTGTGCATTAAACCTGAAAGCTAGACTGCAGAAATGTATGTTTATACATCTGCCTGTAGAATGAGCAGAGCCATCATTTCAAAAGACATAAAGCATGTCCTGCAGGTGAGAAGGGTGGTGCTATAAATAATAATAATAATAATAATAATAATAATAATAATAATAATAATAATAATAATAATGAGGCAGAAAATCAGCGAGTCAGGTGCAATCATTCCTGCAGAAACATTGCAGGAAGTGATTGACCAGGGATCCAGCCTGTGATGAATTGGCTCAGGTGCCTGCTGTCTGCCGGTGGGGGGGGTTTGCATTAATTCAACTAGTTTGGGATTTAAAAATCAATGTGAGTTATCGACGGAGTGACAGTGCTATTCCTCCTTTAAGGCCCCCTCAATAACATTGTAGCGCTGTTCCTGCAAACGCAACCCCCCTCCCTTCGATAGCATTCCAATGCTGTTCCACTTTACCCCCGAGACAATACTGCTCTTCCTGCAAACACAACCCCCTCCCTTTAATAGCATTCCAATGCTGTTCCACTTTACCCCCCGATACAACACTGCTCTTCCTGCAAGCACAACTCCCCCGACTGTCTGAGAAGAAACAAACCTAAGAGCATTTTAAACACATTTAGACTCATTTTCTACTGTTGCTTCCCTTATCTTGCAGTCACAGCTTCAGTTTTGTTTTTGTTTGTGTGAACAGTATATTTATATGCTGACAGTCAGAAGTAATACCCAGGATTTAGGTAAATGTTAAATCTTGTTAAGAGATTTAAGATTTAGTTAAATATTTAAGTTCACAAAATCCAGATTTATTTGCAAACAGGTAAATCATGATTCTCAAAATAAACATTGAATAACAAAATATATATTTATTTTTAAAATGAAGATTTAGCATTTAAATGTTGAAAAGTTGCTAAATATAAACAAAGATACACATTTAAAAAATATTTATTCATTTTCACAACATTTATAAATCTGGTGGGGAAATACAAGATTTAAGTTAAATCTGGAAAAAAAAAGACTGTATAAAATATTAACACTTTTTTTTTTTTTTTTTTTACACATGGCACCCTATACTGCATCCAACAAAATTATAAAGCACACAAACGCTGTTATTTTTATATTCGTCACCAATTTCAGAACTGTATAATTACAGCTGTTTTTCAATTTATTTTTAAAGAATGTATCCGCTGACAGTTCTGGACAATTTCATTTTACACGATATTCTGAATACATATTTTTCCTGGACTTACCGCATTTGATCATATCAGATAATAATCAAAAACAGTGGTTCTGAAATGTAAATTTGTGAGAGAAAAACCAAGCAAAGCAGATAAAGAAATACATAGTTTATAACATTACTTTTTTTAAATTAATGTGCAGCACTTATTTATGCTTCTGTAATTACATATATAAGATATATATATATATATATATATATATATATATTCAAGAAGAACATCTTAAATGTAAGTGCAATTTTTGACTGCTTTAAAAAGCACAATTTGGCTACTTCAGCAGCATTTTTACTAAAAAAAAAAAAACATTGTTATTCTTATTAAACTTTAGTGCTGTAGCTTGTAATAGAAGTTCCTAATGTTCTCTTCATTGCATCACAAGGACGACGGACTGAATCGTACAGTCGTGCGGGAATCAGGAGATGAGTGTGACTCAACTGTAAACATTTAAAATAAGTGCGACGGAGACAGACACTCCGATTCGTGTACAATCAGTAGTGGCACGTAGGGAATCTGGGGCTGTAACTTGTAGTTAGGACATTCTGTCTCTGAAGATAAGATAAGAATGTCACTTAGGATGCTTTTGTAATATGGCCCCTGGTTCCTAATGCCTGTTCAATGGCGTGGTACAGAAAGACTATTTTGATTTCCACACGGAAAAGAGATTGCTGGAAATTATTTTTAAGTTAACTCTTAAGTCAAGGTTCTGTCTATTGAATAAAGTGCCAGAACACCATTCCGGAGCGTTCCGGCTTGACTACACCACTGTATGTAACTACACTGAAATGCTTTAGATATACTGTGAAAATCGTAGATACTTAAAAATGTTTTAATAGATTCCTAATGTTAGTGCTGCAACAAAACTGCGTTTTTTTTTTAATATGCAGACCCTTTCTTAAAGCCTATTGTAATGTTTCAGCGAGTTTGTGTCAGTGTTGGGATCAGTTCCTTTTATTCAATTCGAATTCCTTTTTAAAATCAATTCCCATTCCAATTCCAAATCTTTTTATGACAGGCTTTACTGAGCAAACATGTATGCAGTTTCCCAAACACACAGACAATTTGTTAAACAACGCATACAATTACACAATTTCAATACAAATGTATCACATCAATTCAACTTCCTGTTACAACAAATGATCACGAGATTTAGATTCTATCAGGTTACCCCTTTCTAGGCTGAAGATTTATCCTGCGATGCTAAAAAGTCTCTAATTAGGTGCTGATGAAGCAGGTATCGCCAGGTACTATCGCAGGCCAGCTGGGCAAGGGTAGGGTACCTGTGTTTGTTATCCTTCCAGAAAGTGAGTGGCTCAGAGTCATTTGCAGCAGTTGCTCGAGTGAGGTAGTCTTGAAACTCTGGGTGGAGAGTGGAAGGAGTCAGTGCTGAAACCAGGACTGTTTGAATTGTGTAATTGCTTGTGTTTGATATGTTGTAAAAGCCTATGTCGTAACAGGACTTGGGATTGGATTTGGGAATTTATTTTAAAACTACATTGAGAAAGAAATTTCAATTTAAAAAAGGGATTGACCCAACCCTGGTTAGTGAAGTTTACTTTGCGCTCCAGCAGGTTCAGTGTGTAATGGCTAGGGCCCTGCCTGTTGAAAAGCAGCGAATCCCAGTCCTAGAGAGAAACATTTTGGAAACTGTCATTTCATGCAATTAGCAGAGTTAATGTGGAGCAATATTTATTTGGATTCCATTAGCAAGTAATTAGTGACAAAGTTAATTGAACCACAGGTACAACCTGTGGTAATTATTCTGTGCACACATTAACTCTGCAAGACTATTCACATTTTGTATACATTGTAACTTATTATTAAAACACTGAGTTATCGCTATCGGTTCATTTTCGCTATAGTGGGAAGTTAATCAAGCTTCTGAAGTTCAAAAGGGCTTGAAAAGCCAATGTTGACAAATAATGTGAGTAAAAATGATGTAGACGGTAAAATAAAGAAACCTGAAGTTGTTTGATACAGTCATCATTTTTATTACATTACAAGCACGTCTTCTCATGATACACAAATTCCCACAAGCTTGTACAGAATGTAAGTCATTACATAAGGTATATCCCCCACTGCTCTCACTTCTCTGTTCAGTCACTGTGAGACGGCAGTTTATTATCAAACACCCCTTTATTCAGTGTTATTCCACTCTCATTAGACTCTCATTAGACTTTAATACCCTAAACTAAACTTGCCTTGTACCAAATACTGCTTTCTAACTCCTATCTTAGCCCTGAACCACTCCCATGGTGGCTGCTAATTGACGTATAATAGGTGTTAAGAGCTTTTATCTGTTTCCTGCATTATCTTTCATTTGTGCTGGTTATTCTGTTAATCTGCAAGTTTTTTGTACAGTGTTTACAAGCTTCCCATCGTATGATACAACATAGACGTTTTATTTCCCTATCCTATTTTAGTCTTGTTTGTGCGACTGTGGTTACAAGTCAAGGTCCTTTGGCTGAACGGCCAGGCTTTATCCATTTTGTTTCTTCCCTTGAACTGTGTGGGCGGTTTCTTATCACAGCTGAGTTTAATTTTCAAGTGAAACCAGCTAACATCACCCCTCTATTCAGGGCCGATTTAACAGAGGCTCTGTACACCCTGTTTCTCGTGTTTTAAATTAAATTTCATATTCTTTTAATGTCTGCCAACAGTATGGGATCTGGTATGTATTTGCAATGCTTAATGGATTGGATTGGCATTAACCTGACACTCTAGCACCTGGTTTGGAGTGTCTGTAAGTGTGCATGTCTCTTTTTGCTCCTCTGTTTGTGTGTGTGTGTGTGTCTGTGTGTGTGTGTGTGTGCGTGTGTATTTGTCTGCTTCTCTTCTCAGCTCTATTAGCCCACCACTAGAATGACCTGTTTGCCTGTTTGTTTGGGTCCCCTGGGCCCACTTCCCTGTGCTGCAGAGCTCTGTGTCATCCTAAATAATTTTTGTTAATTTATTACTGTAGGTTTACTTTGCTTAATTTCCTGATTGTCAAAAAATGTTCATAAAATACAGATCATGACACAGGAAAGAGTTGTGTAGGATGCAGCAAGAGAATATACATTCGCTCTCATCAGTCTGTTCCCTGCCACTTACAATGTTTTGTCATCAGATGAAGTTCTTCAGTACTGACACACACACACACACACACAAACACACACATTTGATCTAGAAATACACATATAGGACGAATATACACACACTCTCGAAATAGAGGCACACACACAGACTCAGTACACACACACACACACACAGGACAAACTGACAACAAAATGTACTTACACAGATACACAAAAAATGCATAAACTCATTCTCGCAGTAACACGCACTCCATTTCCAGTGCGCAGTCAAGCCTGAGCTCTGAGCATATCCATTCCGATAACATCAGTTGGCATTTTCAAAATATATAGTCATAAGAATTTACAAGATTCTCAAACCACTGACACAAGAGAAATATAAAACAAATGTCATCCTTTATCAGCAGATTGTATCTAGATTATCCCTCCCTACACACACACACACGCATACTCAGACCGATTGTGCTAGTGATAGTTAGACAGAAACAAGCACAGACTTGTACAGCAAGACATAATTGGCATTTAGTCTCACACACACACACCTCTAATCTAAAGACTGGAATTATACATTCAGTGCACCAGTAAGTAGCGGCTCTTAAATTACCATATTTATTTAACATTTTGTTAAATTTGCATTTTTTGTGAATTCAGCAAATCAGGTCAGTGAAGCGCAAAAATCCTCATACATTAATAATGAGCTGCTCTATAAAACCAATCAGGAGAGGGGGGTGCATGTACAACTTTATATAATCAGTGTGTGCTGTGTAGAGCTGCAAGGAGCACAGGCAGTCTTTGTCTGTTTGTCTGGCTGTCGGTTGAACCATCCACAGAGCAGGTCCAGCACACTGATAGATTCAGATAACTATGCAGACTGAGCTGCTCTGTGTGTGCACTGCAGTTGCATATCCTGAATGTGTTCATTTCAGCACTGAGGTAGTGGGCAGCTTGCTGTTTGAAATCTGACGACAGCTTCTCTACAAACTTTTTCAGCTCGCCTGGTTCTTACTTGTGTTGAGCAGCGTTCCCTGCTGTAGTGAAGTAGTTCCTCAGCCTACTGCACTCTGATATGACAGAGTGGGGTGAGACAGACAGACAGACAGACAAACTGCAGGCAGGCTAAAAAGAGGGGGGAGAGAGAGTGCAGTAGTTGTGCTGCTGTAGCGCTGCTGGGTATAAGCTGGATGCTGTGAAGCTGCACTGACAGGTGTGCATGCATTCCTTTCTTCCACTCCTTCACTCTCTCCCTGCTTCTCTCAGGCCTCCCAACCCTGGCTAATTAAATACAGAGAGCTACTAATCACTGGACCTGTTAGGCATGAAATTCAATTTCATTGCCATCTTAAATTCTGACTTATCAAATGCAGGCAGTCCAAGCAGTCAATTGGAAAATCTATGAAAGGCTAGTCAAGCACACAGACATTATTCCTGCATTTCGGTATTTTTTTTTTTTTTATCAATTACCCCCCAATGAGAAATGGGATGGGGCTGAAGATTACAATTAAAGTTTTTGTTGTGTGGTTTTTTTTTGTTTGTTTTAGAAAAACAATCCCATTAGCAGAATTTAACGTATGTCTAGTTTGTCATACAGAACAGTTGTTTACATGGATAATCAATGCTACAGGAGACTCCAATTACCACTAAATACACTTTGCTGTTGATTCAACCCAGTATTGCAACGTTCTGCATTATGCCTTTGAGATCAGTTCTAAAATTCATAAAGTTGGGCTAATCCTGGAACTGAATGAAGTCCATCCGGCACCGCAGATCGTCACGCTGTGCAGTCGCATGTAGCTTTGGGCTGCAGTGAAGTGTCTCAGGAGCACGTTCAGCAAGACGCAGTGCTGTAGCTGTGATATAGGGGATGTGTTCCTATACTTACAATTGAAATGTATTGTTTTCCTTGGAGAGACAGGCAGTCAACTCATCACTGAGAATTCAGGAGTGCTGTGACAGGGTGCCCTGTTTATTTATTTTTGTTACCAAAGTAACAGAAGAGCCTTTCCTACCTCACTTCATGTATGAATATGTATGTTTGTGATATGCATGAGGAATCAATTCTTACTTACCCTTCACCCTTTTTTCCTAAATCACGGCAGTGTATACCCATTCTTGGAGAACAATATGAAGTAACAAGAAAATATAATACAAAGTAAAAGTTTGTTTCTCCTTGTTGCTAGTAGCAGCAGGTCAGCTTTGTATAAAAGATGGCCACCAGAGACACCTCAGTAGATAAATATGGCTGATAGTACCACATCAGCAGAAACAAAATGGATGGTGACCTCAGAGGTTAAGGGTCATAGCTGCTATTTAGAAATGCTTTTTTCTTCATGTTGTGGTCTTGTATTGGGTTATATATGTATATGGTTAACCGTGCATGTGTGAATCTGGCCAAAATAATTTTTGATGCTATTGATGCATTTCTGTATCTGTGTTTATTTTCTTTTATAAAATGAGAATTCTATCTTTAAATGAGAGTTGCCTTACGGGAAATGTATTCTATATATAAGGGCCTGAAAATGCTCAGGGTTGAGTTGAGGTCTAACCTTGAACGTGGTTGCTGGAGAGACTCTTATGTGATATCCTCTCTGTAGCCTGCTCTGCTTTGCTGGCTTTGCTTTGATTTGATTTTGGCTTCCTATGTGGTGTGTTTATCATCCTTCTGGCAAGCCGGATCCAGTCACTCAGCTCGGTGACAAGTGCCCTGGAAAAACTTGATATCTCACAAAGCAGGGATGGATTATCTACAGACAATGTTTTTCCTCAGTTTCACTACAGTATAATCAATCCACAGAGCTGAGGCCTTACAGAGGCACTGGGCACAGAGGCTTGTTTATTTACACTCGGGTCCTTACAGAGGCTTGCTCATCCAGTTCCTCATACCTGGTTGATTTCAACACCTTGTCAAGCCAGGTCTTAAAGGATACCAATGATTCACCATCAACAACATGGCAAGGTAGCCCATTCTATACCTTCACCGCTCTCTGTGATTATTCCTAAGATGACAGACCACCACTGGAAGTGGTTCCGATTCTGGGGAGGTTTCATCCAGCACAAACATTGAGCAGTTTTTAAGCACAGATCTGCACAGTAGATGTTTCAGTCTTATAGTGAGCCATAAAGCCAACCAGCTATTCCTGATTCCGAGCAATATTTCGGAGTCTCTAACAAAAGAAAACAAAGGAAAAATCTCTCCTGTGAAATTCCATCTCGCATTTCCCAATACAGCTTGTAATGTTGTTTTAATGGATGGTTTAAACCAAGCTGTAAATCAAAGAGCAGCACATAAACAGAACTCTCGAGGTGATAAAGAACCCCAGAGACTCATAAAGCAAAATTAAATTAGTCTTAAAAATACATGAAACATCTTTACACTGCAGCACTCAAGACAAAAGAGAAACACAAGCTGAGAGGCAAAGACAGAACAAGAATAGACTCTCTCTCTCAGATACATTTTTCTTGTTGCTTCAGTGGCCTTCCTGCCTTCCCTGGTAACTTATCCTGCATGTTTTATTTTCTTGTTATTCATTCTGCCTGAATTTCCAAGGTCTATTGGGCAGACGCTTTCCAAGGTTAATACTGCAGTAATATCCTCATCAAAGAGACTCACAACCAACAATATGTGTGCTGTAAGCGTGAGGGAGATAGGTACATACATACATAGATACATACATACATACATGCATACATGCATTATCACATACATACGCGAGTACATCCAGAATACCTCAAGATTCAAACAGCATCACACAGAGAACTGAAATAGATTGTGCCTGTTTGTGCAGGTGTATGATAATCTATTGTCCCCTTGATGTCCACTGTCTATCAGATATGTTGTGAAGCAGATGTTTTTACACACTGGTAAACCCACACGAAGAACAAATGGGGGACACAGGAAATCGCTACAACATCTATGCCTGCACTTTAATGCATTTCATATATAACAAAAGGTTGACTACGCGGGATTGCTTTGGACTATTATTAGCTCTAGTACATGCAGATAAGGCTTAAAGTACCACAGAAAGACATACGTAGGTGTGGGCACACACACACACATACTCACACATATTGAAATACCTAGTTGCAATATAAGGTGCCTAGCAGGGCTCTTGAGGGTTGGCGCTGTCCACTACACAGTGCTGAAATTAGTGACTCAATGCACACACACACACAGCAGGGCTAGAATATCAGAATGTGGAATGCTGAATAACACACAGATAGATCTTTAAATTCCAGACACTATCCCCTCTATACCTCCCCTTCTCTCCCTCTACCCTTCATCTCCTCTCTTTCTCTCTCTGCTCTGCTAGGTAGTGCAGTTCCAAGAGGCTACGTACATAAAGAAGAGACAGATTACCTTGCCTGCGGCTCTGAGAGCCAGGCACAATGGATAAATAGCTTTAACACCCAGTACACATTCCAAGGAGGGAGGGAGGGAGAGGGAGGGGGGGGGACAGGGGACAGAGATAACACTTCAGTTTAGGTATCTGGTGTAAGTGGTTATAAACAATCTATAAACACATTATTAGCTATGCTATTAACCATTATAAAGTATGAATAGAAATACTAAGACTGTATAATACACTTTTGCCATATTTTTGTTGCTATAATACGTTATCAAAAAAGGTAATAGCATAGATTATAACAGGATTTCTAATGTAATATATAACATGTAATTTGCCCACTAATAACAATATCTTGTGAAAATGTCAAGATCAATTTATGAAGCTATTATATTATTGTATGTTTTATAAGATTACTTTTTAAATTATATATAAATATATTAATCACCCCATGAAGCTTTCATTCACTGTTTTAAAGCATGCCACAATGCTTCTTTGGTTCCCTTCCTTTATATATAATTTGTTCCCATAGCTGCCAATCTGAAAGGGCACTTTTTAAAAATAATTATTGATTGATGATATCTATGAAAAAATACAGCCTTATTTTGCCTGTTTTCATACTACTTTTTCTGATTCAATGTCTGTTGATGTAAATTAGGCATTGCTATTAACAATAATTGTGTTTATCAGAACATAATCTTAGAATGACAGTGACACATTTTAATAACCCTTAGAACATGGCAAGAAACATGTTTTACTTTATTATACAACACAATGGTTTCCACTACTAGTATTGTAAGCTATTTTCCAGTTAACCATCCAGCCTGGCTAATATCACTCAAATTCTTCCAAATGTACCTCATGTTGTGATCTTAAAGGTTTATGAATACCCTTGAAGCTGTTTGTTTAGCCTTCGCCACACTGGTGACATTCACCCTCTGATGTCATTAAAAACCTCTTTGTTGAAATATGTTCCTATTAGCCTTTAATTACAAAGCCATTCATTTATAAGATAGTAATACTATCTTATCAATGAAAGACTAATTTTGCAACCTAAATAAAATATGACTATAAGTTGGATTTATTTTATACGAGATATTCAAATTATTTAATATAAATAATATATATTAATAATATCTATTATTATTATTATTATTATTATTATTTAAATGGTCTGATTTTTAAATTTTTTGATTTACAATTAAAAAAAAAAACATTTTGGTGAAAATAATCATACTTTGGTTTTCAATGTATCCCCAGAATAATGGAACACTAAACAATGGTGTAACTTGAAAGACTTGTGTACTTTTTATGTAATGAACAGTTCATAATCAGCCTGCACCACAATGCCTGAGGAGAATACTGCAGACCTGTGGCACACACTAAATGATTAAAAAAACATTTAAAAAAAGCTTTGATTATTAATATTAATTTATTAACCACAATCCCTGCGGCCAGAGTATTGAATACAGTCAGTTGCATCAGCTTTAAAATTCAATATTGTGGCTGCAGGGATTGTTGTAGATTTACATTTAGCTGATTATGAAGAATTCATCAGAGCAATGATTGTGGTTACACTTGTGCTAATGTACAGTAACAGGTTCACTAGAGCTGCTGGATACAGGCGAGGGGAAAGAAGTGTAAGACATCGCACCTTTCTATACACTGCTGCGAAGAGAGAGCACTGCAAGAAGGACAAATCACCATACTTGCTGTTGATAATATACCAGGAATAAACCAAAATGAAAAACTAACACCAAGTGATAGTCTTCCAGCTTACAAAACCCGAACCATAACTAGAGCACTTTTTATATCATTTAATTTAAATGCTCCCAAAGAAAGAAAAAAGTTGCGACAGGGACACAAATACACCCCAAATTCCCATCGGCATGTGATGCTGAGTGAGCAGCTTTCCTAAAGATCCAGTAGTCTGTTTAAGTAGAATGGTCTACCAGAATGCAGAGGTGTTCACTTTGCAACCATTCGGAAACCTCACCCAATACAAATACAAACTCTATAGCAAAGTAACACAAATATTAAAAGTAGCTAACACCACTGTTTTATCCGACTTTCTTTACATTAGGGAAACAAACTGAACAAGAACAATACAACTGTTTGTGTGTGTACCATGTTTATCTGTATTGGAGTACTGTGGGGTAAGCTTGGAACAATGTATTTGCTTTGTTTCTGTGATTGAAAGGTATTAATCGCAGACCTGAAACAAGGGGTGTGTTCGTGGGTATCATTCTGTGCAGATTCCCAAAAGCTACGTTATATGGTTAGATTCTGTTCCTTGCACAAACATTTTTTGTTTGTCCTGCTACACACACACACACACACACACACACACACACACACACACACACACACACACACACACACAATGTACTGTTTCCCATTCATTTCCTATTCATTTGAAGACTAGGATGTAACCATTTCAGATTTTCTATTAAAAACGAAACAATGTAACTTAATTTGGAAAAACTTTATTACAGACAAATAAAACATAACAATGAAAACAGACTAGACAGTGAAAATATTCAAAATTAGGAGGAAAGTAACTTGGTAACAGGCTGTCAACTCCAAAAACTGAAGGGCTGTAACTCGCGAACCATGTTGTGTAGAACTGTTCTGTTTGTGCATGCTGGTAGCTTGTCAACTGAATAAGTGAAATATTATATGTGCTTGATGTAAAAACTTTATTTTGAACTTTTTGGGGGCATAAGTACTCATTTTCCAGTGGATGTTTGTATTACAGTTTTAAATAATAACAATTTAAAAAATTGAATGAAAGAAATAAAAAAACATTCAGGTTGTCTTTCTTAAAAATGAACACATTTTGACAGTCAAGTTAAAGAAGAAAACAATGGGCAATGGAAGATCTACACAGTTACATGTGGTAAATAAAAAAAATGCACTGAAAGTTTGCATAGTCCATAGTTGAAATATTTAATTCCATGAGCACTTTGGGTGCATTTCTGCTGAAAACATCAAAAGCAAACACTTCATTGTAAAGCATGTTACACTTAGAAAATATTGTTTTTCCATTATCATAATTATGAAGGTATAAATTACTTTACATTTGGGGCTCAATATGGTTTATTGATAAGTTATAAAAAGTATACTTTATATACATTTATAATTATGTAATAAATTAGAATTAGAATAGATTAGGGGTTGCAAAATATGTTATTAATATCTTATAAATTGTAAATAGAATAAACAGTACTTTTAATAGGGAACTTGACAGCATTTCTGATATACTTTATATACATTTATAATTATGTAATAAATTAGAATTAGACTAGATTAGGGGTTGCAAAATACATTATTAATATCTTATAAATTGTAAATAGAGTAAACAGTACTTTAATAGGGAACTTGACAGCATTTCTAATATACTTTATATACATTTATAGTTATGTTATAGGGAGCCCTATATTTTGCAAACCCTTCGAAGTATTCATAGGGGTTGCAAAATATTGTATTACTATCTTATAAATGAAAGACTTTGTAATTAAAGGCTAATAGGAACATATTTCAACAAATATGTTTTTAATGACAACAGAGGATGAACAAACTGCTTTAAGGGTATTCATAAACCTTAAGATCAGAACATGAGATACATTTGGAAGAATCGATAAATGCGTGATTAAGAATTTGAGTGATATTAGCCAGGCTGGATGGTTAACTGGAAAATAGCTTACAATACTAGTAGTGGAAACCATTGTGTTGTATAATGAAGTAAAACATGTTTCTTGCCATGTTCTAAGGGTTATTAAAATGTGTCACTGTCATTCTAAGATTATGTTCTGATAAACACAATTATTGTTAATAGCAATGCCTAATTTACATCAACAGACATTGAATCAGAAAAAGTAGTATGAAAACAGGCAAAATAAGTCTGTATTTTTTCATAGATATCATCAATCAATAATTATTTTTAAAAAGTGCCCTTTCAGATTGGCAGCTATGGGAACAAATTATATATAAAGGAAGGGAACCAAAGAGCATTGTGGCATGCTTTAAAACAGTGAATGAAAGCTTCATGGGGTGATTAATATATTTATATATAATCAATAAAGTAATCTTATAAAACATACAATAACATAACAGGACACTTATAATCTATGTAATTAGTATGTCTTATAAGATACTTTATAATAGCTTTAGCTTAACACTTTCTTTTTTTATGTATTTAAATTTAGTTGTCAGCAATGGTTTTACCCCAGTTTTCTCCCCAGTTTGGAATGCCCAATTATTGTTTTTATCCCAGTTCACCAATTGCAACCCCCGGCAAGTTGAGAAACAGAGGCTGGAACACACGACCTCCGAAACGTGTTCTTGCCAATCTGCCATTTTTCGCACTGCGGATCCACAGCGAAGCCATCAGACCTATAGTGCTAGAGGACAACACAGATCTGAATGGCTCCGCTGCAGATCTGCAGACGCCGTATCAGCCACAGGGGGCGCTGGTGCGCCGTGAACTGTGGATTCCCCTGCTGACCTAATTCTTCCCTACCCAGGCGGCGCTCAACGCTCGGCCAATCGTGCCTTTACTGGATACGCCACCCGGGAGCCCCAAGCTTAACATTTTCACAAGAAATCCTGTTATAATATATTATAGCCATTTTATAACAAAAAACAAATGGCAAACATGCATTAAAACAGTCTTATTATTTCTAATAATACCTTACAATGGTTAACAACATAGCTAATAACATGTTTGTAGATAGTTTATAACTTATAACGGATATCTAAACTAAAGTGTTACCGAGATAACTATCCCTGGAGACATAGGTTCCATTGTTCATTTCCAGAACCCTTGACAGAGGTCAGTCTCAGGTCCCTTGAAAGGTACCTTGTAACTACATTGCCAGCATTTCAGAACAGGCTTTTTTTGAGAGACGAACTAAAAGTAATCCTCAGCAGTAAGAAGCTCAATTTGTTATTTGATTCAGGCAGACAGACAGACAGACAGATATTATAAAAATACATAGAGGGCCAGAGGAGAGGAGAGGAGGGAGGGAGAATGAAAACAGCTCAATGTTGTTTAACCCAGCACATGGTTTGTTTGTAATGAGAGTGATAGGCACAGGTCAGGCAGAAAAAAGAGCTTTAATAACAGATTGATCTGAAACAGAGAGGGAGAGAGATAGAAAAAGGGAGAGAGAGACAAATTTGATTGTTGTTCCTGAATTTTCTGGAACCAGATTCATAACCAGCTTGAAACAACATGAACAGCAAGTGCTGGAGTTTATAACAGTGAGCAGCAAGGAGAAACCTTAAAGCAATAGAGCCAGTGACTACTAGAATCAACGAGCAATGAGTGTAATTCACTGCAGGCACTAACCTGTCAACTGCCTGACCACTTCAATCCACTGTTAACCAGTTGATAGCTGTTGCTGTTGTGGGAATGACAAGCAGTGAAGAGCAAAGAACTCATGACAGTGGGGTGCAGTCTCATCGCAGGTAGGCTTGCTCCTGCTGCTCTCAAAATACCGTAATATTTCACTCACCTTTTAAAGTAACACATTGGACTGGCTTTCTTCATTGGAATGCCATGAAACCTGTCAATTATACTATAGGTTCCGTCACTTTTAGTTTATGAGTTTTTCTGCCTGTTTGAGCTGAGCATTGGTTGAGTGGGGTGGAGATACTGGCGTCCAAAATCAGCAATAAGAGAACGTCAAGTATGACTGACACTCATTGCATGTTCTGTGATTTTTCAGAAGCAAAGACTAAATTGAAAATAATCGCACGATTACAGCTTTCATGGTGATTCAATAAAGAACCTGAGTCGGCTGAAAAGTAAATACATCTTATAAAAGTTGAGTGATTTATGACTGTATTTTGTCCTTGAATAATAAATATTGATACGTAGCAAGCCTAGTTATAGAGAAGCTGTGGAAGAGGGCACCTCTAGCAATGGAAGAGCAGTCCACAGTGTACAGACAGGGACAGCTGCACAGCGCAGTGACTGGGAGCAGCTGCACAGCGCAGTGACTGGGGGCAGCTGCACAGCGCAGTGACTGGGGGCAGCTGCACAGCGCAGTGACTGGGGGCAGCTGCACAGCGCAGTGACTGGGGGCAGCTGCACAGCGCAGTGACTGGGGGCAGCTGCATAGCGCAGTGACCTGTACCTGTTAATCTCTGTTTTCTATATTTGTTGTCAGCCAGCCTGTGTAAGAAATCTCTATTGTGGTGTGAGTTTATTATCTGTTGTCTTATTGAAAGTTTGCCTGGATCTCTCCCACCCTCTCTCTCTGGCCTGAAATTAATTTTGGACGCAGTGCTTGAACCCTGGGCACTGGGACTCTTATTCTTCTTCTTCTTCTTATTATTATTATTATTATTATTATTATTAGTAGTTGTAGTAGTAGTGCAGTCTGTATCTGTTACATGCGTTCTGTTCTTGTTACTCATGTTGACTGCAATTGTTAAATTTGAATAATCTTGTCATGCCAATGAATCTCTTCTGAATTCAGTTTGAATCTGAGAGAGAGGGGAAGGTGAATGTCAGTGCAGCAGTGAGTTGGTATTTGCATTAAAATCCACACACAGGGAGTAGTCTGCATTTGCTAATGAACCTCCTGTGATAATGGAGGAACACATTGGTTATTAACAGCCTGAGCTGACGCGTTGGTATGCAGGCAGCATCGCACAGTATCCGGGATACTCATTCATCAGAATACCTATTCCAGGCTGGAAACAAACCACTTTAGGAATACAATTACCAAAATCAGGGGAGACAGGGAAGCAATAGAAAAGGAGAGAAAGTGGTGGAAAGCTGGAGATGGAGCAAGAGACAGGAGAATAGAGGACAAGGGAGAGACAGAGGGAGAGGTAGAGAGAGAGAGAGGGAGTGTGAGCTCTGTGCTGATTGAAGTTTTTGTTTATCGATTTTATTTGGTCCCTTTGATGTTCAAGTAGTCTACCTTTGATTCCACATGCATTGCCTCTGAGAGAGCCTGCGGGGGGGGGGGGGGGGGGGGGGGGTGGGTGTGTGATATGATGTCAAGCATGCATACACATGAGCTGTGATGTCACACATGACCCAGCTCTTTTCTTTGAGAGAGATAATGTAGGATTCTTTTCATTTATGCTAGGGGAGAAGGGCCCCCCCCTCCAAGACTCATCTACACTTGTGAGCCTCCATTCCCCCCTCTCCACTCTGTGTGCATCTCACTCTCCAGGAGGGTAATCAATTCCCCAACTGACTCGTCTCAATAATCTCACTATTTTGTAATATCCTTTAACAATACTTTACTGAATCTCAAGTTATTTTGTGTTTGGAACACAAAAACTGAGAAAATGAGTCAAAAAGTCTGTTTTGAAATGGAAACAGAGCTCCTGGTATTTTGATGCATTCGGATCTCAGAAATGTAAACAGCAGCTGGGTCAGTACTCCTTGGATTGTGATCTGCTCAGATATCAGAAAGATAACCAGAAGCAGCAATAGGGTCGGGCCTGGTCAGAGCTTCTTCTTTTCCTTGGACTACTAGGACCTGCTCAGATCTCAGAGCTCAATTAAGATAAACTGAGCGATCCAGGCTTTGGGGGTTTAAACAGTTTCACAGAACAGTCTTTCGTGTGGCTCAATCCCAGGAGTGTTTTTATATAATGGATTTTCTGCGTAAGATTGCAGTTGATTGATGGCCAGCTTGGTTTGTAGTTATGGTTTGGGGAGTCAGCAGACAGATCTCTGACCTGGTTCACAGGCTTGCAGGAGGATTATTCTCATTGGGTGTTTTATAGAGTTCCTCTTACTGCTCTTGGTGTGTGTGGGCAACCACTGTGAATATGATGAGTGCAGTCCTGCTCTGAACCCACCGCCTTCTCTGTCGATACTGCTCTGACACAACGCTGTCTCTCCTTTCTCCTTTCCTGGTAGGTTATTCAAGAATCATTTCTTGGCTTGGTCTTTCTCTTCATTTGTTCTGAGGGGCTGCACTTGTTAAAAGGCTGGTGGTGATGACACTACATGGTTTTGATCCCTGCTCTGTCTGCCTGTCATTCTGTGCCCTTCAATCATGTTAAAATGCCAGCACACTGCTGTCAAAACATAAATATGATTAACCGTAAAACACATGCGAGATACAACAGCACAACTGACTCATCAGCCACCGCCCACTCCCCAAAGGCCTGGGAAAAGTGTCTCTCTCTCTCTCTCTCTCTCTCTCTCTCTCTCTCTCTCTCTCTCTCTCTCTCTCTCTGTTTATTTCATTAATTTTTATTTGTAGGTTTCTTGGAAAAACAGCAAACCATCTGTGCAGCAGAAGGGATCTCTCTCTGTTTACTGAATAAATGCTCACAGTGTTTAGCTAGGCAAGGTTAGGCTGCCAAATTCCAATCCCCTGGGCAGTTCTAGGTCCATTCTTATCATCCAGACAGGAATACTTCTCATTTTAAATATGTTTATAAACGTTAAAAATGTATTTATTTATAATCGTACTATTTATAATCCCCCCCCCCCCCCCCCCCCCCCCCCCCCCCCCCCCCCCCCCCCCCCCCCGGAGTGAAAAGAGTTATGACAAGTTTTGAGCCTATTCATAATGAATAGGTAGATTTGCATGCATATATACATTTACCCCTATTCTGTCACAAAAGTACTAAGCAGGGTGCTGTCCCTCACCTGTGGTGCTGAAATTACATGCTCCACATACACCAGTCCTTCGGGAACTATGCTGTGACAAGTAAATGTTTCAACATTGTCCCCCCTACAGAATCAGATTACATTGTCTTTTAATCACCCCCCTCACATGCAGGCACGTCCATTGCAGTGGGAGGATGGGCACCATCTGCCTGCCTCTCTGTCATGTCGCCCGCTGGCAAACAAACCGCGCTGGTGGAATGAAGACAAGTTGTTTTATATGTAAAGTTATAATGTGCTCAAATAATAATCCTCTGTTTTAATGTTTTCACTGCTTATCATATCAGGGTTGCTTTTTGCCCTAATGCAAAATGTAAAGTGAAAGGGAAAAAATACATCTGCTAATGTGTTCATGGCAATGTTTTGAATTTGTATTTGAAGCTGCTGTGACTGAGCTTTAGTAAGGGGGCCCCTTGTTTAGGGGGTGCGATCTGGAATCTTAACTCCTTTCCCTTGCGTCTGCCCCTCCTTCCCTGCCTTTCCGCACCACTCCTTGCTGGTCTACCTGGCGCACAGTGCTGGTAGAAATGGCTGGATGGGATGTTTGTGAAGCGATATTCAACCAAATGAGACTCGATGACATTTAAAAACCACAGCACCGTGCTGGGCATGTCACAGCTCCCTGACATTTTCATAGATTTTTTATTTTTTTATTTATAGATTTAGTTAAGGAGAGTTGTGCCATGTTCGTCACACATATCCAAGCATGAAAGTGAATCAATACAAATCTTGACCATATTCTACATTTATTTATATTTAATTATAAATTAAAAAAGCTAAATAACCCTTGCTTTGTAAACAAAATTGTTTGTTGCGGTGCGTAGACCAAAACATAACTATAAAGAAATCCAAAAAAGGGCCGCACTCAAAAAATAGAAATGATTTCCTTTATTTTAAATTAAAAGCATTTTTTCAAAAAATGTGCAGTTCAGTCACGAACATGTTTCACCCGTAGGCTGAATGCTGATGAAGCCTACTGGCAAAGCATGTTCGTGACTGAGAAGTGCACATTTTTTAAAATATTTATTTATTTATGAATGAAAAAGACTCAAAGCCATGAGCCAACTTTGCTTTATTTACTGTAACTACCTCTATGTATAAATCCTAAACTTATAGGAGTTCAATTCTGAATTAAATAAACTTGACAATGAGTGTGGGGAAGGGGAAGGGGGATAACAGATCTGTGATCATGTTTGGCAGGATGTGGGGAAGAACGGAAAGCAAGAAAAAGAGAGAGTGAGAGAGAGGGGAGAGAGAGAAGGAAGTGTGTGGGAGAGGGGGAGGAGAGGCAGAGCAGTTCTGTGCTCATGTGTTGCTCACTTTCACCATAATAAATAATACCAGGCTCACTGTGATAAGCATAAACAGCTAATCAAAACAGATTGTTTCTAATGTGCAACCCATTTGCGATTACCACATTTGGAAACTCTGATTAATTCCTGGACGCTACTAGCCTTAGTTAGCTATGACAGCAATCCTATTACTGTCTACAGGTCTGCTTTCTTAACAAAGATTGGGAGCTAATGAACCAGTGATGCTGATAGCTGTTAACTGGCTCACTGCACACAGCACTGCATACATTGTATCTGTCTTTTTAGCACTAAAGTATTGTGGCAATTGCTTGTCATTACCGACAGGCCTGTATTGGAATCACTCTGGTGTGTGTGTGTGTGTGTGTGTGTGTGTGTGTGTGTGTGTGTGTGTGTGTGTGTGTGTGTGTGTGTGTGTGTGTGTGTGTGTGTGTGTGTGTGTGTGTGTGTGTGCGTGCGTGCGTGCGTGCGTGTGTTAGCTTAAGCTTCAGCTGTGTTCCGAAAAAAAATCTGCATTGATTAAGAAACTCATTTAGGAGTTGGAGTCAGGAATCACAAGTTATAATGCAATGGGAGTCAATGAAATATCCTCAATGTGTGTGTGCAGCTGTCAGCAATCAGCTACATTTGAGACTTCAAAACCAGAATATATTGTATAAAGACGTAAACTGCAAGAATGTGGGTCTAATAGATCCCGGGGGAGAGGGTCTGATACTTTTCAACCTCAAGTACAAAAGAGAGGACTGGACCTGATGTGTGGAGGTGAAAATGTCAGGATTCATTACAGGCCCCTGTAATCACTGTGTAGCACTGTTATGCTGCTCCTGCACATGCAGAGAGTGTCCTGTGGTTAAAAAGCACAGAAAATATTTCAGTGGGAAAGGAAAACAATCCCAAACATGCCTATTTATAAAAAACATACACATTTTAAATGAATATTTATGACAGTGCTTTTCATGAGTTATAAACAGTAGATCCTTTAAGAAAGGCAGTGTCTAAGTTAGCCCCACCTCTTTTCAGGCCCATCCCACTTAGTGGGCGGGGAGACTTTCAGAGCTTGCTGGGAGATTGCCTTTCTATGTCCGACAACTCAAGGTATTATTTCTCTGCAGGTCTGCGCAGATGTGTGTTTGCAAACAGCATATCCAGGCTTCCTTTTCTTGTACAAACAACATACTCCCATATTTCTCAGTGGAAGACATTGCTAATGGACAGTCTGGCTTGCTCTGGAGTTTATACTGTGAGGCCAAGCCCAGGAGAAAAATAAGCTTCAATCACTCCAAGCCCTTCTGACCACAGCAAAAACAAGGCAGCACCGTTTTCAGTTTTGCTTATAAGTGCACTGCTGTTGTATGCTGTGTATTATGTAAAACAGACTGTATTTTAAATGCACCAGCAATGGAAGTTGTTGTCAGACTATAATGGATGTGCCCATGTGTTTGTATTGAAGCAAAACTAGAAATGATCAAATCCCATTGCTGTTTCCTCCCTTCAGGCATAAAATGAGGGTTGGTATTTTACATGCATTAGGAATGGAAGTTGTTCCGTGTTCTCTTCACTTTCCTTGCTGGACTTGTGTTGCTAGTAGGGCTTTAGGTCCTTAAACAGGCTCTTGACGTGCATTACTTATATACAGGCATGGGATATAGTGAAGGTGCATGGACTTCTGCACACATTTGTATTTCGCGTAAGAGGCCAGCAAAACATCATGTTATAAAATAATCATCAACCATTATCCTTAACAGTGATACAAGCCAATTTGAATTAATACATTTAGAATTAAGATACATTTGCAACTTTTGTTGGCATTAACCCAGTATAACGCATCTTAAAGCATCTTCCTGCTGTGGTTCACAGTGAAGTCATGTTTGCTTCACCAGGATTTGAATTACCTGGACTTCAGCCCCCAGTATTAGCATATGGAGGCGTTTGGCACATTCACACTTACCCAGAGAACGTGTTATCCAATGAAGATTTTATTTTCTAAGGACTTTCTTTAACTCAAGGGGGGGGGGGGGGGGGGGGGGGGGGGGGGTTGGGGGGAGGCATCAATAAGACAGATATTTCATTGTTTTATTTCTGAAATGAAAATTAGAATTATGAAACCCAGAATATTAATTTCAGCACTCCTGCATTCACTTTTTGTTTTTGTTTTTTCCATATTCATATACCCGTGAGAGGGCGCCCCCAGCAGGGTAAGTCCTGTAATAGCTCACCTCAGAGACAGTGTTAAATGTCTGTAGAGCAGCCAGAGATGGAACGGGGGATTAAGCCATTATAGCCCGAATTTAAATCATTCTCACTCATTTTTTTCCTTGAAGAATGTGGATGTTTTGAAAGAACCTCGTTTGTCGTAGCAGAGTAATCTGCCTCCCCTTTAAGACTCTGCTGAGGACAGCAGCTCACAGCAATGCGCTGGGATAATAAAATTAATGTTTTATAGGCAATTACAGATCTGAAAGTAAGTGTCTGAGCCACAGAGATCAGGGGGGAGAGTGAGGTGAGGATAGAACACCTTCTGTCTCTCTCTCTCTCTCTCTCTCTCTCTCTCTCTCTCTCTCTCTCTCTCTCTCTCTCTCTCCCTCTCGCTCTTTTTTTTTTAAATAGGAATCATGACCTAAAGTCAAATCTTTGAACAGCTCAAACTTCACATTTCACACCCTGATCCTTTCTGATGTTGGCCAGGATAATGACATGTTAATTAGGCACCTGCTCATTATGGTGGTTTAGCAGGTCATGGTTCTTCTGAGACCTACCTTTTATCAGGTTGGATTGAAATCCATTGTCATCACGTTCCTGGGGAGAGCTGGGGAGAGAGTGAGAAGGGGTGGGAAGGGGAGAAATTGAGAGAGGGGGGTGGGAAGGGGACAGAGTGAGAAGGAATTGGGAAAGGGAGAGAGTAAGAAGGGGAAGGAAGGGAAGAGTGAGAAAGGGCAGGAGGATGAGAAAGAGAAAGGTGGGGGAGAGAGAGAAAGTGAGGGGGAGAATGTCATTGGAGAGCTGGTATTTAAATTACAAACAACACCAAGGGAGTAGAATGCCCTTGCAGTTCACCAGGTCACCTGATCGCTTTCCGTCCCACTCAATCTCCTAATTAATTCAACAGCAATAGAAGAAAAGAGTGGCCAGAGTCTTGCCATCCATTTATATGAAAGTAATAAAACGTAATGTACTTATCTCAGATACAGCTGGTAACTAAATGTAAAGCCAGGTAAGATAAGAGGCAGAATATGAGAGAGAGATAGTGATAGAGAGAGAATGTATTTCTGGCTCATCTGAAGGTCTGTTTGTTAATTTTCCTCAGCAGTGAGATCAATTTAAACAGAACATACACAACCAAACATTGCATCTTTATTATTCATAATCAGTCAGTCTTTCAACCCGTCCACCAACAGCAATGTATACATTATAGCAAAGAATATTTCATTCTGGACAAAACTCTTATATCTGACCAGGCTCCAGCAGGAAAAGTATATTCTGACCAGGCTCCCAGCAGGATGCCAGATCCTGTCTCTGCTCTGCACTCAGTCACAGCACCAACACCATAGCTGCCACTGCAGCACAGGCAGACTGTTCCACCACTGAGTACAGAAGCTTCTTTCAGAATGCTTTACTGCTCTAATGAATGCAGAGGGATCCATTCATTTGTGAGCACACGGATTCTGTATGAATATGGTCTGGAGTTATTTATACTATAATATACTATACCAGAAGTCAGCAACCTGTTTCTGCAAGAGAGCCAAACTGAATGGAAATTTAGAGCAAGAGGTCTACAAAGAGACACATAATTTATGCCCTTTAAAGTGCATTATTGTATAGTGTCCTGCTTTAATATGACTTTTGCTGCTGTATCGTTTTGCTCATTTCTTTGAAGTCCGGGTCATAGCTGATCAAGTTTAGCTTCATGCAAGCATTCACACTTTCTTCTATTAAACATGAGCACACATTGTTTTTGATGTAATTCAAGTGGGAGGGTGCCTGTTCACACATATAGGTGAACCCTGTGGTGGAAATCTGAAAATCAATTGACACTACCCGAAATATGTTTTAAGAGCTTTATTTACCCAAGGCACTTTCTCGAGAAAGGACCAGACACACAGAATGCTAAGCTGTCTGTAAGTATCTGACACTGAATCTTTGTCAGTACTCTATTTTTGTAAGCCTAAAAAGCAGAACGCTGTCTTAACAGTCACAAGGGTTTTTTTTTTTTTTGCTTGTGGTCAGACTGGGACGTTAGGGACATTCCAGTCTTAGTGCTGTGGTTAGATAAGTTTCATAGCTGCTGAGTTCCTCTTACTATAAATCCAAGGTTACATAAAGTTTAGTATTGCTCCATTTAAACATTTCCAGCACATTCTAGCACATTCTAGCACAAGCCAAACTTGGCTAAGAGAGCCAAACTGACATTCTGCATTGGGCCGTAAGTAAGTGGAAGTTCATTCCTAGTTTGCAGAATGAGGTTATCTTCACACTTCAATTTCCATGTGTGCAGTTTTGCTAGTTCGGCGCGTTGCCGAGCAAGGCTTTCCAGATTAGAATTTAGAGTGCCAAACTTTTCAACCCAAATGTCTGACTCCTTGAAGTCAGCAACTTCCAGCTCAGAATCTCCGACTGAGACGCTTCCACACAAGTTTCAAGGGGATGAATCATAAACTTGAACAAAGTGCTGTGTCTGCGTTTCTGCGATAGTCCACAAAACTAGGCTTGAACGACATTCGTAGATCTGCCCTAAAGTGTAGCATTACGTTGATTCAAATGACCTATAATGTCCACAAGATAATTAATACCTTCTTTGAAAATGAGCATGCCTTATTTGAGATGTCGTTATAAATTGAATTTTTGGTCGTTCACTGCATATGAGCCATTCCGGCTGAAAAGAACAGTATTCCTCATCCGACTTCTTTCTTTTTGCTATTAAGAAACTCGTGCAAGAGCTGAGATGACACGCAGCCCTAAAGTCACACGTTGATTCAACCTGCAAGATAATTAATACCTTACAGATTGGGGATGCAAATGCATATAAATAAATATAAGTGAGAGATCGTTATAAATTGAATTTTTGGTCGTTCACTGCATATGAGACAATCAAAAGACATATTTGGTTACTTCAGAGCCAGGTATGGCTTGCAAACTATAGGTTGCTGATGTACTATACTATACTATTGTTAACTATACTGTACTATACTATATAGAATTAGCTGGATCTGAGACCCACAATACTGAGTTCTCTATACTATAAAGGTAAATAAATAAAGTGAGAGGTCACGTTGCGAGTTGGTCATTTGTTTTTTCTGTGTGTGAGACTCAAGAGACATATTTGGTTACTTCAAGAGCCAGGTATGGCTTGCAAACTATAGGTTGCTGACCCCTGTACTATACTATACTATTGTATACTATACTGTACTATACTATATAGAATTAGCTGGATCTGAGACCCACAATACTGAGTTCTCTATACTATGCTGTATTGAATTTGCTGGCTGTCAGGTTTACTTTACTGAGTTCTCTATATTAGACTGTATTGAATTAGCTGGCTCTTAGATCCCCAGTACTGTACTGAGTTCTCTATACTATTGAATTAGCTGGCTCTCAGATCCCCAGGACTTTCTCTATACTAGACTGTATAGAATTAGCTGTCTCTCAGATCCACGGTACTGAGTTCTCTATATCAAACTGTACTGAATAAGCGGGCTCTCAGTTCTCTTATTATTTGAATTTGCTGGCTCAATACTCTAGTGGAAGATCTGTGTTCTGAATACAGAGAGCTGTCAAGTGATACATCTGGAGGTTATGTACTATTTTTTCCTCTGAATATTGCTCCTATTTTATTATATGTACACTGATAAAGTGTTGAATCTAATTAGTATACTGGGTGCATAAACAGCAGTGTTAATGTAATACCCCAGTTTATTAGGATTATGAGGAAAATCTGTTTTTTCCCTCCGGTGATCTCCAGTAATTTATTTCTGAAAGTCCAATCTATCATATTTCATTTTAGTTTGGAATACATACCCAATGCTCAGATTACAATCCAAGAAGAAGAAGAAGAAAAAGTACTGACCAGGCCTGGCCCTGCTGCTGCAGCTCAGCCTCCTGAAATCCAGCCTGGATCAGGTATCTTTTATTAAAGGGATTTCAATTGCAATGCATTGTCCTTATTAAATTAATAAAGCAGTATGCAAGTCCCTACAGTGACTAATACATTCGATTGAAGGCTTTATTGGCTTGGCAATATTGTTTTGCAATTTCAGTGAGCACAAGTAGACAAGAACATCTCTCTTCCTCCCTGTGTCTGCTCTCTTTCCTCCATTCTCTCCTTTTTCTAAATATTCTCTCTCTCTCTCTCTCTCTCTCTCTCTCTCTCTCTCTCTCTCTCTCTCTCTCTCTCTCTCTCTCTCTCTCTCTCTCTCTCTCTCTCTCTCTCTCTCTATCCTGAGGAAGTCTGAACATCAGCATTGAGGGAGGGAGGGAGAGAGCTTTCAGAGGATTGCAGGCTGAAATAATGTGTGTTCCACCAGGGCCAGAGCGATCAGCCAGTTTTTTGCTGACAGAAGCAGATCTGAACAGAAACGTACATCACCAACCCATGCCAAACAGAGCAGCTGAGCCACGCACAGGCTTTATATATTTTTAATTACAGTTTAGACGTTTTTTCAGTTCATCTAATTAAAATGGGAAGGGGTGATGGAGCCATGAAGGGTGCTTGCAACAAAACCGAGGGAACGAGTGATCTTAACTCACTGAAAGTCTTAGAGGTGTGTTAGGAGATATGTAGGCCTCAGCATTATCTCTCTCTCTTCAAGCAAGTTTCCCTCTCTCGCTTTATCCCCCTCTCTCTTCTCTTTTTCTGTCTCATTCTCTCATTACTGATCTTTTCCTCTCCACCACCTCCTTCTTTCTCCTTCTTACTTTCTCTCATCTCTCTCACCCTCAGTCCTCATTAGCTCCTTGCTTGCTCTGCTCTGAGAGACAGGATGTATTTAGTGACAGAAATGGCTGCTGAACAAACGGGGCTCAGGTATTACAGAGAGAGAAAGATGCAAAGAGAAGCTGGAGTAAGGGATCACTGAGCTGCAGATTGGGGGGGGGGGGGTTATATCCTCTCTGCTATCCTGCCTGTATCTGCTGTGCAGAGCTGATTCTCACAAACACAACAGCAGCTCCAGCGATCAATATCTCCTCACATGAAATCAATCAGGACCCAGCAATTGTTCTGTGCAATAAAGCCCCGGGAAGAGCAATTTATCAGGGAGAGGGAGAGAGAAGGGGAAGAAGAGAAGAGGGGAGAGGGGGGTAAACTGCTTGACCCATTCATGTTCTCACTTGATTTAACAAAAACGTCTTCATCAGTGGTTGATTTGTGGATCATTTACATTTAAATGGTATTTTACCCGAGTACATTGCACAGAAGATGTTAAAGGGAAATATGATGGTTGGGTAACCCATCTGACATCACCATTAATAAATCCCATAGGATACACCCTACAGCGCTGCCCTGGCATTGTTAACCAGAACGCAACTGAAATAAAACCCTGGGGAAGGAGTGAGGAATAATAACCCACTGCTGTTGGTAGGCAGGAGAACTGAAGCATGCTGGTTCTATTTGACACTTTGAGTTGTTCGTGTCTCTTAAAACATTCCCCTCTCTAATTGAACCAAAGCTAATTAGAAATAGTTGTTTATCCCTTCCCTGCTGCAGCTCTGACAGCCATTCAGTTACAAAACATGCAATTAAGTGGAGCCGGCGCCTGGATTTGTGTAATTTGGATTCTTTGATGAATCTACGGCTTTCAGTTGAATCGTAGAATTCATCAGCTGCAGCGTAAGATCACAGGATGACCTTGTAGAGAGGATAGAAGAGAGGGACCCAGCCTCCAAGGGACGTGAGGTGAAGCCGAGGTCCTGGTCCATAAGCTCAGACTGGGGAGGGCAGTATTCTCCATTATGGGAACTCTTGGTGTGGATCATGTGAAGCTATTGCCACTCTCAGTGATGTATGAGGTCTAGCAGTACTTCATCTTGGTTGTAGTACTGTAGGTAATGGGAATGAGCAGTTCTCTTTCTCCCTCATTTGTCCCTATTCTGTTGTGTAATGCAGGAGGCAAGAATGACAGGCTGCTTTTTGAACCAGATCAGCAGAGTTCAGAATCCTCGTCTCTTTGCAGTTCATTGCACTGCTCCAGGTAACTGCAGGCCTATCTCAATCACAGACTCAAACCACAGTGATTTACTGTGGCATTCAGAAGCCTCTACCTTTCGTGAACCATCTACAAAAAAAAAAAAAAAAAATACAAAAAAAAAACTGTGCAGTAAGCAAATTCTGTCTTTTGAAGTAAAACCCATAACCCTAAGAGAAACATGTTTGAATTTATCGAGTTTTTTTTTTTAGTACTCCTATCCATGCCAAAAAAGTTAACCAGTTTTGATTTCTGCAGCACAGTTAAGTATGATGAAAAATCAAAATAAAGCAAATAGAAAATCTCCTCTGATGAAGAGGCCTGTCAGTGCAGCTGAGCTGTGTGCTCTCAGAGCCGATTATTACTGTGTGATCCAATCACACAGAGCTGAGAGTTATATTGTCAGTGAGCGCCAGCATTAAAGAAACAGACTGCTACACAGCTCTGCACTGAAGTTAATGGGAACTCTTTTTTTTTGAGAAATTATTTTTACCAGGATAATCCACGTATTTCTGACAGATAGCACAATACTGGACACTGTACCACTGGAAACGAATTATTGCTCTTGAGTGGAGGAGCAAGGGCGCTTTAGATGGGTCAGTGATGGAGGTCTGTATGCAATGTGGGCATCCTCAGCATTTCAACTGGGTGACTCTATGACTACAAGCTGCTCTAATATTGATACTCAGCTGCCACAGCATTTCAATGTCTCTTTAAGGGAAAGTCACACTCCACACTAATTCATTGTGTGGAAGCTCTCTCAACGTGCAGTTGCATGTTTGAGCAGCAGGGAGTGCTGTGAGCAGGATTGGAGATCAGCTGCTCTCAGGAGGCAGGAGGTGTCCACTGAGAGGTGGAGAGGAGTCTAATTCACAAGGCAGGTGCTGCTCTCAGTGAATTAGCAGGGAGAGAAAAAAATCAGCCATTCATTCATTTGCACAATGAAATGTTAGGGAGGGTGCTGAGAGTTACTGACTGGGCTTTGCAGCAAATCAGATCTGCAGCTCTCTGTGGTTGATGGGTGTCCTCATGTGTCTTCCAGCATTGTTAAATATTGATGTCTTTGTTGTCAGGAACACTGAAATTCAATTTACAAACCTGGGAGGAGCTGTCTGCACTTCACTCATCCATAATTCACAGAAACAAATCAAAATCAAGACTTGTGTACAAATCCTTCCCCTTTGTCTGGATGTTCTTAACCTCCCGTTTTGTTTCAGTTATTCGAATGAAGAAAGTTCCTGGAGGAGATAAGCCTGCTAAACTGAACTGCTGTTTTGTAGCCCTGTTTCCAATACCTTCATCTTGCCTACCTGCATCAGAAATCCTCCCCAGATCAGAAATCCTCCCCAGCATGCCTCCTGCATCAGAAATCCTCCCCAGATCAGAAATCCTCCCCAGCATGCCTCCTGCATCAGAAATCCTCCCCAGATCAGGAATCCTCCCCAGCATGCCTCCTGCATCAGAAATCCTCCCCAGCATGCCTCCTGCATCAGAAATCCTCCCCAGATCAGAAATCCTCCCCAGCATGCATTCTGCATCAGAAATCCTCCCCAGATCAGAAATCCTCCCCAACATGCCTCCTGCATCAGAAATCCTTCCCAGATCAGAAATCCTCCCCAGCATGCCTCCTGCATCAGAAATCCTCCCCAGCATGCCTCCTGCATCAGAAATCCTCCCCAGATCAGAAATCCTCCCCAGATCAGAAATCCTCCCCAGCACGCCTCCTGCATCAAAAATCCTCCCCAGATCAGAAATCCTCCCCAGCATGCCTCCTGCATCAGAAATCCTCTTTTTTTTTTCTCATACTGCACCACACAGTCACTAATGGATGCTGTCATTAAACTGAACAGAACGACTCCCTGTGCTGTGTTAGCTAAAAGCAAGGGCTTTGCAGATTGCTTGTCTATTGTCATTGCTTGGTTCTGGCAAGATGACTGTGTCAGTGGTTGAAGGGTAAGAGAACTCAAGCTATGGCACTGGTTATCACTTCTTATATTGTGACATCGTCAGTCTAGTGATGGCAGGCATGATGGCCTTGTCTATTGCTCTTTTCATTAGCACTGTAAATTAAATCTTGGTGAGGAACCCAGTCTCATCATTGGTGAACACAGATGAATGTCAGCTTGTCCTACTCTGATACACACTTCTACACAAAAAACATCCTTTTTATTCATGGAGGACAAATTCCCATGGCCAAGTTACAGAGTAGATCATTCATGTGAAATGCAAGCAATTTTCAGTCCACCCACTTAGCTGCCTGTAAGATTACTACTGTATTGTACTTACTAGGAAAAACAGCTTTGACAAATAGGTGTCTGGAAAGTAAGTACAAAAACCATACTGATTATAAATATTAAAAAAGCAAAGAAAAATTGAAATGCCCTTGAAATGCTCTTTACCAGGGATGGAGTCAAACGCACAAACAGACACAAAAACAAACAAACACACATACACACAGTACAGTGAAGCAATGAGATATTCATCTTCTCTAGCCTATGCTGGAGGGAAAGGTCCTGCTAACTTAAAAACATGAACTCAATATTAAAAATAAAATTAGAGAGTCAGGTCTGGTCACATCTCAATGGCTCTGTTAGATTACTGATGCTGTTGTGACTTGAAGCGTTTTCTGACTGTTTCAAGAGGCTGGCAGTAGGTCTCTTGGGATGCCAGTCTCCCCTCTGCTCCTGCTGAGAAAAAAAAAACCTCAGCCCTCCTGGGGCACAGACCCTCTGCTCAGTGAACAGCACACTCTGCTCTCAGTAGAAAGCACAGCTGTCTCTAGCTATAGTACTAGGTCTTTTCTATCTATGACAATACCAAGGTCAAACCAATATATAATAATACCAATACCAAGGTCAAACCAATATATAATAAATATAGAATGCATACATGTTTTTTTTTTTTTCATTTTTCTTTAAACAAGACTACTATAGCATTTGCATTTAGCTAAACCGTCTTTTGTTAAGGTCCTGTTTTGTTGCCATATTTAAACGCAGCCGAGAAAGATCTGCTCTGAATAACTGAAGGTGTGGGTGTTGCTATAGAAACAAGATCTCCTCTCATGAGATGAAACTTTAACCTTTGATTAAAAAACAATTTGCTGAATGAAAGTGAGGAATGAAGGAGTTCATAGTGTTGCTCTCTCGCTTGCTCTTTCCCTGTCAGTCGCACAATCTCGAATTTAAATGGTCTTTATTGATATTGTCAATCAGTACATCAAATACAATAAAATATCAAAAGAACAAAGCCTTGTATTCTTCTTTCTCACTAGCTCCCCAAGTCCCTCTTCTCTATCTTTCTCTATCATCTTTCCCACTCTCTCTCCCTAGGCAGGGGGGCAAATCATTTAGAAAATTAGTTCTTAACGGTTTTGAAACCCCGCCCATCAAGCCCCCTCACAATCTCCCACATGACACCAACCTTCTTCCCTGTGGATCTGGATGAGTGTAGGTGTGTCATGTGAGTAGTCCCAACCCAGTGAGAAACTCATCATCTATGGTTGCTAAGGAATAAAAAAAATGCTAAGATCTAGAGGCATAGGGCTAAACCTACCCCCTTGCTAGGGATTTCCCCACAAGTAAAAAATGTAGTTTCTTCAGGAATGTAGATTAAACCACACAATCTTGAAGGCAGGCCTTGTTTAATACTACGTGGAGCCGTGAGCATGCAAGTGTGTTTACGAGGAAAATCTTTCCGCTGTGTTTCTTTAGAAAATGAGCACTCGATTTATTACACATGCCATGTACTGAACAAAGCAAGCCTGCTTTATTCAAATCAATCGATCAATTATTTACAACACCGTTATAATTTCTAAAGCAAACAAACTAAAGTCCAGAAAGTCTCTTATTAAAACCCCAGTTCACAGTCACAGCCCTTTGTTGTTGCATGATGATATCCTGTAGATTCCAGAACTGTTCTAATGTCGACCAGGATCAAAGACCTCTCTGTTAAATCAGAATTAGTTGTATTCCACAAGTTTATCTTTGCTTGCTGTATTGCAGTAAGCCAAACTGTGATTGGTGAAAAGAATGGTATTTGCAACCAACTGTTCTTTATTATAAAGAGGCTCCGAGATAGAATTATCAATGTTGGAAGATCAAGAACTTTAATTCAGTAGATAAGAACCAACATGGCAATTGTTACTATATATATATATCACTCCCAGTGAACAATAAATAATAAACAGTCCAGCACACACACACTTACAAATCCACAGCATGTATTGTACAACATTTCAATGGTAGCGCAGATATACAAGGCTCAATAGTAGCGTTGTTGTGGAATGACTTCATGTGAGGTCATGTCAAATGTAATGGAAGACTTTGCCCACACAACCACACACAGACATATTAATGTGAACACTGTCAGTTAGGTTTTAGGTCTGTAATCTTTGAGTTTTAGCACTGTTTTAATTGACTGCATCTGGGATACATTACAACATTGCAGCACCTGAGGTTAATTGAACAGCGTATGAATATATCAAAGAACCTTTGTACCGTGTTGATCAATTAGTTTCGTTTTAGTTTTTCTGAAGTCATATGAATATATAGCTGGAACAGAGGCCAGTGCACAGAGCCGATTTGGAATCTGATTTACCCCACCGCTGCTCAGTCTAGTAAATTGATCATTTATCTCCAGGTTGTACCAACAAAAACATTCAGATGTGTTTCGGGTTACAGTTGTGTTCTTCCTGATTTCCCAAAACAGCATAAACAACTAAGGCAAACAATCCAAAGGAATACCAGGAATAACAGTAAAATAGTAGCTTCAAAATATAAACGTATATGTTTACAATTATTTTGCATCTCGTGCAGGATGATATAACAAAACATAAAAGGAATTGTGTAAAATTTTGAAGGAATATAGCTGGGTCTTCTGGGTGATTGTTTGCACAAGACTATGCACCCTATACTCTGTATGGTGGTTTCAGCTTCTTAATGCTAGATCCCATGAGAGGACTCTCTGTCAGGACTATGGAGAGCTCCTTTTGTCCACATCAAGCTCTATGCGTTTTGCTTTAGATGATGACTGGATCATTCGTTTTCTATTATATATGATATAATATAATACAATTGTAACTGAATGATTTAATCAAGGGAAATGTTTCGTTTTCATTCCTTATTCTAAATCTATGTGTAACAACGTCAAGCTCCACAACCTGTGTTTATTGTGTGTTGCCCTCTGCATTTAAACTGCATCTCTCTTGATCATGTGATTCTTGTGCCTACTGACCGACTATTGACAACGTTTTTTGTTTTAAAATATAAATCTTCATCTGCCCAAAAACTTTAAATTAATGTAGTTCACGAAAAACACAGCAATTCAAATTCATACCAATTTTATGGGCTAAAGGCATTCCAGTTTTTGCTGTCAAACTACTATTTGGATTATATCAGATTACATAAACTAAAACACAGCATTATTATTCTCCCTTAAAACTGCAATCATGTTTGGAAGGCTATTCAAAATGCTTTTAAGGTTAAGGATAGTGAATAAACTGTATATGAGCTCCTGCAGAGAGACCCTGGGGTCAGGAGAACAGTTTGAATATCCTGCTTTGCCCTGCACTTCAAAGCATGCATCATTTTAGGAGCATTGATCACAGGAAAAAAAAAAAAAAACATCCAATCAGATCAAAGGCAAAGGTCACACAGGTTAACAGGTTCCTGATCTGGCAAAAAGTCGTACTGCAGCCACTGCTTGGAGGGTTTGACATTTTGATACCTACGATTTCAGTGCAACGCCTATAGTTTATTAATTCATGTATTTGCAAGACAAGGTCCACAGGCAATGAAGAGCTCCCTGTTCTGTCTTGTAAACCTGCATGTACAATATGGTGGAAAGGTAGTAAATGCAGCACCATTTGCTGTGGAAAGCTCCATGCTCACTCGCTTCTATGAGTGTGTGCACATTCAATTAAATGTCTTTCCTGTTGCGTAGCAATTCAAACCCAGTGAGTCTCTTTGTGTGTGTGTGTGTGTGTGTGTGAGTGCGTGTGTGCTTGTGTGTGTGTGTGTGTGTGTGTGTTTTCTTGCTATGCAGTGTATCAGTGAGTGTTTCAGGCTGTGTTTCTTGTGATTCCTGTCGGAGCAGAACCAACACTTCTAGCTTGACTGGGTTGCACTCTCTGGTAACCTCTCACTGCAGAGCTAATGGGCTGCAGCTCTGAAACAGTTTCACTACACAAGATATCAGAGACACACATTCGCTCACTTTCCAGAAATATACAAAGTCAGTGGCAACCAAACCCTAGAGCTAAGGAGCTGTGGTTCAGATACAGCCACCAGTGCAATCGCTACGAGGAGATTAGACACACACACTCACTCACACTCACGTACACACATTAACCTCTTGCCACAGAGCTAATAGCCTTCCCTCACTCATAGCCTGCAGCTCCCACAGACACAGAGAGGTGATCAGCCGGCTTGATGATGAAATCAGAAAGCAGCTCGACAACTTCTGGACAGATTTAAACACAGAAACAGAAAACAACTACTGTGTCTGACTTCTTTTAAATTCATGGTTCAAGAAGTGAGAAAAATCACTTAGGGCCAATAGAAAGTATAGTCTCTAAACATGTGTCAATTTGATATCTAGTAATTCATGATATGAACATTTAAGATGTGTTTCTTTGTGTAGGTATCCCATGATCCTAAGCTCTGGATCTCATGACTGCTGAACTGACCTTAGTTGATACAATAAACAGGAGCTGTGCTGTTTTTTAATAAATAAATAAATACATAAATAAACAATGAAAAGTAAAAATAAATGTTTACTTCAGTGACTGACTTCAGACCCCTGAAGTTCCTGGTCATTAATGGGTTAAACTCGCAAAAGATCCCAAGCTGCCTGTCAAGGTCATTTCTCTCATTTTCCTTTCTGGCAACTCCTGGCTTCCCTCTCGTTAAATCAGACACACAGGATCTCCGCACTCAGACCCCTTCCGTTCCACACACCTGTCTCTATATACAGTATGCACATTTACACAAACTGACATGTACAAACTGTGACACGTGCAAGGACAACCACACATCCTCTCCCTCTCTTTTATCTATCCCTCTCCCTGTCTCTGTCTTGCTCTGTCTTCCTATCTTGTTCTTTCTGTCTCTCTCCTCTTCTTCTTCTCCCTGCATTGCATCTCACCAGGTAGACAAGCCTCACTCACACATAGCTCACCCAGCATGCCAATAAATAATTCAACAGGGGTTCGATTTAGCTCCACAGAGCTTCATACTTTCTGCAAGATTCGACATTCAATGCTACCGATACTAACCCTAACAGTACAGTTCCCTCATACTCCTACACATTGATTCACATACACACATACGTACACACTGCCACTGACGTTGTTTCTGTGAATAGAGCACAGTACACATCATTCAGAAATCAACACCTTTTTTTAAAGTGGAACTGATGCAGATGCTGTTACAGCAGATATGGAAGCATTGTGTTTTATACGAAAAATGAATTTTTAAAAAGCGCTGCAAAGGGAATTTCTTTTTGTCATTTGACAGTTTCCAGAGCTCTGTCTTCCATTACTTTCACCTTTTTGATACAAACTGCAAATTGTGCAGAATAAAACATAACAGCTGTGCCTGTGTGTTAATGCATACTATCTCAGTGGATTCCTCGTGCTTGTAAATCTCGGAGCAGCGTGTTAGGTTAGCTTGCCATATTTTTAATACCTGAGAACTCTATGCAGGCTATGCAAGATGGAGCAGGACCTTGTTGGAGGCCAAGGGGACAGAACTGGTTTCATTGGCACATCAATAATCCTCGGAGTCGACAGGCAGCCATTTGTCACTGTTCTGTGTCAGATATATTGACAACTCCCCCAGCCCCAGTCCTTTGGGATGTGAAGATGATCGTTTTAGGTTGCCAGGGACAAAACCAGGACTGTGTGCATTGAGTAAAGAGGGTCTGTATGAAGAGGTTCGCTAAACAGTTTGTGACAGGGGAATGGTCTCTAGTGATAAAGAACACAGTACAACTGTTGACTGACAGCTGTACTGCTTTTAAACTGGTCAGGACTGACAGCTGTACTGGTTTTCAACTGTTTGCATATTAAAATCAGCCTGTTGTTTGCATCAGTGGGAATAGAATAGTTGTAAAGCTGTGCTTTAGGTCCTGGCTTCCTTCGAACAGAGTTCTGTGTGTGAGTATAATTAAAATGTAGTGTTCATCTCGGAATGCCTGACCTGAGGTACCAGCGCTAATTATGTATCTGTCGATTCGTCTTTTAATCTTTTTTTTTTGCTTGTTTGTTTGTCTGCATGGATAAGTCCAAATCAGCAAAAATGATCACAGTTGTCGTTATCATTGATCATGGCAGGGAGTCTAGCAGACTAGACACAAAAATGAGTCGCTAATGAATTGACATAGGAATGATGATTAAAATGTTAATAATGAATGCCCATCTCGATACAAACACTTTCATAAGCTGAAGAGCAAGCTGCTTGTGCAGTGCAGTGAGTGCTGATGTGTTCTGTCTGTGATCTGCTTCTGTGCACCACACAGGTAATAAACTCACAGAATGAACACAATGTGACCTGACAAAGAAAAGTGGAAGAACTAGAAGTTAAGGGAATTATATTGTGATGCACTCACACAGCCATTTCAGAAGCTTCACTGCACATAATTGTTAATGTCACAGAGGTAGTCATTTGGAATCATTATTTCAGCTCTGTAAAAAATAACTTTTTTTCTGAAAAAAAACTGACATTTTAGCACTTGAGCAAAAAGTGTTGAAAGATCACACTTAAGACTCCTGCTGTCTCTACTCAGAAAACTGACTGGAAATGTTAATCTGAATAATTCCTTGCCAGCAGAGGATCCACTGAGTTTATTTTTCAATGTTGCATGCATCGGAAGAAAGCCTTCTCACAGGCACAAAGTTATATTGCAGAAGCCATGCTAGTAGTACGGTATTTCTTGTTAAATTTTGAAATGTCACATTTTTCAGTTTTCATTAAGTATATGTTAACGTAACATTATTCAGCAGGTTTCATTGGACTTTATGAAGAAAAACTTGTGGTATAACATGTATTGATTGGATCCTTGTCACTGCAGTTGCAACACCTCACTAACATGGGCTTTGTGTTCTATGGAAAAATACCTAATTAACAATGCCGGTGGGATAACTATAGATATTTGTTGATTCCCTAGTGGTTCGCAGTACAGTTCAGCTCAATTACTGTAAAGTTCAGAAGCAGAGTTGTCCTTTTTTCATTGCTTTTTAAATCCATACTCGTTCTTCCAGGACTGTAATTGGGTTAGTGTCCTGTATTGATGGACAAGAAGGACGTTCTGATGAGATAGATATTAATATCCATTAAAAAGGCAGTAGGACCGTGCCATTACCGTCTGGGTAAACAGAATAAAAAGGAAGCTTGTGCCATAAATGGGAGGCTTGCCCTGGTTCTAGAGGTGTGGCTACAGTGTTACCTGCTGCCTGATGATCACTAGAGTCAGAGAAACTGCTCTGGAACGTCTTCATTATTCTGTTTATTGCTACTGTTTCTTACTAGTAATGCTACCAACTCAGGAAGAAACTCAAATGAGATGAACTAAAAACTTGAAAGGGTCATTTAAGCAATTTAAACTCTAATTCCTTAGTTGTTTCTTTCTGGTTTTGTACCTTTGCTGCACTGGTGTGTTTTTCCTTCACAATCGACAGGTTTTATAAATGGTCAGTGTGTCACTAAGCGTAATGCTGTGAAAGCTAATGTTGTACTGTACATGAATCCATTTCGGGCACTGAGATACATTGTTATATTGGGAAAGAATTTAGAGTTTGCTACTATAGAAGTGAGACTCTTGGAAACTTGACAGGTTGTGTTGCATTTCTGTCTCTTAAAATATGCTTTCTGATCTACTCAAATTACAGTGTTGGGTTACAGTCTTGACAGTTGAAATCTCAGAAATCTAAGCCTGGTCAAGCCTTCTTGGATTGTTTTATAGGTGGTGGTTCAGTTAGTCTCTCTCTCTCTCTCTCTCTTTCTCTCTCTCTCTCTCTCTCTCTCTCTCTCTCTCTCTCTCTCTCTCTCTCTCTCTCTCTCTCTCTCTCTCTCTCTCTCTCTCTGGGCTCAAACTGTTTCTCTTAAAGGGAAATTGAATCTGAACATTCTGTACCTTAAGGATAGTAGTTTCTCTGAAATGATGACTGAGTGAAATTGAACACAATTCAAATTATGTTCAGCTGTTGTTCTGTGTGTGTGTGTGTGTGTGTGTGTGTGTGTGTGTGTGTGTGTGTGTGTGTGTGTGTGTGTGTGTGTATGTGTGTTACACTGAAGCATCCGTGTCTCATTTTACAAGACAGTATGTTTCATGACCGTATTGATGAGCTTCAGCAGACAAGGCTCCCTAACCTGGTCTCCTTTTGTTTGTTTCATTTTTGTCTTTGTTGGCAAACGAGCGTTGTGATTTATGCCTGGCCATTAACTCGTTTACAGGGTTCAGCCACCGCTCATCAAGAGATTTTAACGAGCCGTTTCTTTTTGAAGAAGTCATAGCTGAAGGGAGACTTGCAATGTCTCGCTGACAGGAAGGGTGAAACTCAAGTCCCCTTTTCCAGGAAGTGTCAGGAGTTGACCAGGGCATGGGAGAATGTAGTCTGGTTGGTTTCACGACCTATTTTGTGCCACCTGTGCCGTGACCCTATTTAATATCCACAGATCCAGCCACACAAGGGGGTCAATTGGTGTGAGAGTACTCCCAGGGGGTCAGAGGGCTTCAGGGAAGACCATGGGAGCAGGAAGGTTGAATACTCATAATTTGTCCTGGAGCAGAATGTTTCACTGTGCGCCTGTCTGTCAGCATGTGTGCGTGCTGGTACTGTGGGTGTGTCTCTTAGCATGCTGTGTGGGTTGTAAGATGTCAGTGTTTCCCATAGAGTTGGTTGATAATTATATTAATTTCATGTGCATGTAAATACATGCCACTTATATGTGCATATTTGTGTCAGTGCATATTTGTGTCTGTGTGTACATTTTTGTCAATGCGTGTGTGCATTCCTGTCAGTGTGTGTGTGTGTGCGTTCTTTTCAGTGAATGTGTAAATTGTTGTCATTGCGAGTGTCTGTGCTGGAGGTTTGCACTGCTTCCTGTATCTCAGTCAGAGTTGGGGTTGGTTGTCAATGAGAGATTAATTACTTTTCTCAGCAGGAGAGACACGCTGGGCTCTGCTCCACTGATAGAATGAAGCTGCCTCAGTAAGGAGAGGGAAAGGGAGAGGGAGGGGATGTGAGAGTGGAGAAAGATGGTAAGGGTGATGAGTACTAGCATCAAATTCTGGGTCGTGTCTCTCCCTTTCTCTTTCACACGCACACAAATACACACTTTCTCTCATACACACACACTCACACACACAGAGCCAGTTCCGTCACGAGCAGAGCCCCCTCTTTCCACCCTCTTTCTCCCCTTCTCCCCACACCTCTCTTTGTGTCTTCTGTACAGCTGTGCAGAGATGGTGTGGCCACTGTGACACATCTGGAATGGCTCAGCCCAGCTGTTTACTGCCAGGAGGGATGAGGGCCGTGTTTTCACAGCTTGTCAGGCTCATGACTCCGGCACAGTGCCCAGATCAGCTCCTAGTTTGGGACTGCCAGCTTCTGAGTCTCTGCAGAGCTTAAAGAGACTGAGCACACAGACAAGACCACACCATTAACAAGAAACAACCATGAGAAACCGCAAAAAACAAGTCACAAAACTAGCTCTCCCTTTATCTGTAGAACAGTAACAGGAAAGGTTCCAGGTACCAAACATTTAAATGTAGTATGAGCTCATTTGTTTGGAGTTTTTTTTTTTAATCCTGGTGTTATTCATGCAGTACAACTGCACTGTGTTTTCAAACTGATCTGTATCACAAAACCTCATATACCTGTGCTTTACGACACCTTTACCACAGTATACCACACTATACCACAGCTTTCATCAGGGCAAGATTAGGTGCCTTCCAATGTGATCCAGTCCAGCTTTTAGTTTTGTACAGGTAGCTTACCAGTAATAAACTGGAAAGACTAGAACTATTCCTCGAGTTGAGTGAAACATTCTCTATGTGATGGTAGTACCAGGGCGTGAGTAGTTGCAGATTTTTAGATGACGTGTGTTATCTGCTGTGCTATTGCATCTCTGCACAGCAGCAGGAGAGCGTGCGTCTGTGTGGCTGACAAAGTGATACACTCTCACCCCCCTTCACCCCTGATGGTATCAGTATGAGCGAAGGGGAGGTTCATTTGGAAATTGGTCTCCTTGTGTTAATAGGGAACTTTACTGTTGTAATTTTTGGAGGGGTGGAGTTATCACAGCTCAGGGAGACAGAGAGCCTGCGCTGACTGACATCTCGACACAGAGACAGAGCTCTGTGCTGGGCTCCTGGGATCCACAGGCAAATGTGGGACTGCTCACTCTGCATTATAGGAAACCAGCAGAATATTAGACCAGTCTGGGATCAGGCATCACAGACCAGTACATTCAGGAATCTGCAATCCTTGATCTCACTGTTGGAATGGGTCTAGTTTAAGAGGTAGTTCTGTGGTTCTGGGTCGCCCTTCTATAATACGCAGCATGAGTTTTGGGTCTACTTTAAGTCTGTTGTCCTGAATCACTCCTATAGACCAGCCTGTGTGCATATTCTGCACATCAACAGTCTGACCAGTCAGGGAAAGGAGCAGCTCTATGGTTCTCATGGGAATTCAGTTTCTCTCACGTTGTTTCAATGGGTCCAGTATGAGGATCTGTTCTGTGATTCTGCAGGGCTGTGCGATGCTGTGACTCTCATTACCAGTGGAGCAGGCTGCATACACTCACTCACGCAGGGCAGTTTCAATGCAGGGTGAGCGGTCCTGAGTCCAGTATGAGGGTCTGGTCTGTGATTCTGCAGGGCTGTGCGATGCTGTGACTCTCATTACCAGTGGAGCAGGCTGCACACACTCACTCACGCAGGGCAGTTTCAATGCAGGGTGAGCGGTCCTGAGTCCAGTATGAGGATCTGTTCTGTGATTCTGCAGGGCTGTGCGATGCTGTGACTCTCATTACCAGTGGAGCAGGCTGCACACACTCACTCACGCAGGGCAGTTTCAATGCAGGGTGAGCGGTCCTGAGTCCAGTATGAGGGTCTGATCTGTGTGATGCTGTGTCTGTCTCATTCCCAATCTGAACAGACTGCACACACTGGTAAAGAATGAACAACAAAAATAAAGAAATGCCTTTCAGATTACTGGCTTCTGTTCTGCAGCATCTGTGTGATGCTGAGACTGAGCACAGCTGTCCAGTCTGACCTCGTGAGACAGAGGGAAGGTGAATGAGTAGATACAGCACCTACCCAGGACCGGGGCTGCACAGAAACATAGATTGCGTTCACCTCCAATATTATCTGTATATAAGTGTCAGGTTTTCAGTTGGCCTTCATGAAAGGTCCTCTCTTTCTCTTCTCCACACTGTCAACAATCGCCTGTTGCTGCTAGTTGGTGTGTTTCTACCTTTCAGCAGCATTAAAATAAAGTTGTTTGCTGTCATTTCTTCCAGTGTGGGAGTGTGTTTGAGAGCAGTTTGTGAGGGAGCATCACTATTGTGGTGTTGACGTGCTTTCTGTGGAATGTTTGAGAGGTCTCAGTCTCAGAACCACAGAACTATATTAGAACACTAGAAGCGTTACCGCCGTTGATGCTTGTGTACTGGAATGCGTGTGTTGGCCGCCATCTTACGGAGGTCAGATGCATGGTTGGTAAAATAAACAAACCACACGATACCGGTAAACAACTCTTGATATTTGGCATATTTTAACCAATGGAACACAATGCTGGTCGATTTACTGTAAAGTGTTGAGAAATAAAAGCCTATTAAATGCAAATGTTTATTTAGGGATTGTAAGTAAAGTTAAAGCAGTCATAGACATTTGTGACATTTATCACATTACTTCTTGGAGTTATTGTTTATTCTGTCCGCGAAACACGTTTACACAGTAAGGGAAATACTGAGCTTTTAAATAAACCATCTCCTCAAAAGAGATATTTTTAAACTTTTAAAACAAGCCTGGACATTACTATTTAATTCTTGGGAAGCCTTGATTCCGTCACCAGAATATTACTACCCTATCCAACCTTGTCTGAGCGGAAGGTACTAAGACACATTTTTATTTTTAAATACATACTCGATGTCAAGTTTCCAATGTCTATGGTTAACCTAAACTTCAGATCATACTATACATAAAATGCTCAGATATGTAGGTGTTTTGATAAATAAGAAAAAATATATATGCTTTATTCTGATTGTCTGTCCGAGCAAACGCAGCAACCTCAAAACAGATATTACTGTTAGGTTATTGACAACAGACTGGGGGGCATTAACATGTCCTGTATTAAAGGAATATTTTAAAATGCATTTGTTAACTGAAAAAATTAAAAAGAACAATTTAATATTTTCTTTTACACAGGAAGTGTAATTATTGTTAATAATTTTAGAAACGTATTAGTGTTCTGTACGTCTGGAAATCGTCGGTTGGAATCTAGGCTAAAATACAGCCATAAGCGGCACCTTCTTGTGGCATTTTTAAACTAAATACCTACTCTACCAAAAATGCCAAATGGTACCGATGTTGACGTGGTTTCTATGGAGTGTTTGAGAGGGAGCATCACTGTTGTGGTGTTGCCGTGGTTTCTGTGGAGTGTTTGAGAGGGAGCACATTTGCATAGTAATTTGGCATCTTACATTGCATTTCCCATGCTGACACAATACAATTTGCCACACGTCTATGTGCTCTAGGCTTCTGTGATCTAACACGCATATTTGTGCTTTACCACACTTAGCTGAGCTTTAACAAGCTTTAACGATTTGTTTTTACTACAGTATGCTGAAGTTAGCTTGTATAATGTATTTAATCCTATGTGTGAAACAATCCTCAGTTGTTTTTTTTTAAATGGCCAAAGGAAGAACAACATTGAATACCAGTGCATTTCAGTTTGAGCTTGTTACTGTGCACCTCTTTTAAAAGTGGAACTGCAGAGTGACTTTCAAGACATCAGTGGGAACCCTTTTGCCAAATCAAATTAAAAAACAAAATCTTAGGGATTCAAGTAATGTCTTTTACTATCAAACTGGTGGCAACAGTCAAGGATACGATTTTGTCACTGTAAAAATATGTAAAAATCACGTTAAAAATAGATGATTTCACGCAATGATTCACGGCTACAAAGACTCGAACTTAAAAAAACAAATGTTTATTGTAATATTTTAATATTTGTGTTAAATAAACATCAATTTAATGTATTTAACATGTATTTAGTGTGTATTTTATTTTTTTCAGGAATATGCTTACCTTTAAATTTTAAAATGTAAAAATTATTATTATTATTATTATTATTATTATTATTATTATTATTATTATTATTATTATTATATTATTATTAATAATAATAATAATAATAATAATAATAATAATAATAAGAACGCTTAAATTACATTTGTAAAATAAATGTTCTGGCTGTAAATTTAAAATTGTAGAACAACATCCTCTTTTGATGCAGCGTCTGTCATCCCTGAACACATTGTTGAAAGATTAGAATGATCGTTCTGCAGCTACATGGTTGACAGGTAAGAGCTGCAAACTAGAGTTTCATGCTTCTCCAAAACTATAACCCAATCCTCCCTTTAGGCTTGCGTGATCAAGGGGATGCAGAGGTATATGTTCTGCACATAAGGCTTTGGTTAATTTGAAGTTTGTTTTTCTATAAAGCTGCTCCCTCCTGTTTCATGAAAAAGTTTTTGGGATATTGCTCTGCTAGTTGCTCGGAACATGCTTTCGACAGTTTTCTGCAGTTCTGTGTACGTGTTCACCTTTATTTGACATTTGCAATTTAATTTTACAATGCCGCAAATACAAAAGACATGCATTCCTAACTCCCTATTTTCAGGCTTAATGGAAAGAAATGTCAAAACTCACAGGTTCTGTGAATGTAGTGACTACTGTGCGTATCGTTAGCTATAGTTAAGGGTTACTGTAGTTGCAAATGTGACTTCCAGCTTCCAAATGTGACTATAACACCAGAAAAAATGTTAAGACTCAGCCTAAATGCACCCTAAACAAACTGGATTGGGGATCTGAAAGCTAAGCAGCAGCAGGTCAGCCCTGGTCAGTAGTTTTGTTTTGAAGTCCAGGGCAGCCAGGTCCTACTTCACATCAATCACTCAGGACAAACAAGCTCAGGCATCGATATCAAAAACTGCTGCTGATAGATTTCAAATTTCCCCTGAACCCAGAATGATTGATTGATCACTTTATTATTTAATTACGCAAACTGAAGCCACAGGCAGAGGACTTGATTTAAACGGTTTATGTCAATAGGGATTTGGGTTAATGAAGTCTCATTATGCACTGACGTCAAATGATATAATGTGATTTATTGTTGATGTTGACACATTTTATTTCACTGTGGTTAGCACTGTGCCAGTAAGAAGCATGAGCTCTGTAGCCTCGCCGGCAGGGCAGAGCTTGCCTGAGCTCCCCTGAATGGTCAGGCTGTTTTCACAGACAGTGGTCTGACAGGTTACTGTCAGAATTGAACCCAAGTCCTTTATCAAGTCAGTAAGTCAGGATCAGCTCAAATACCCAGCGAGTGCCGTCTGTCAGGCAGGCAATGCAGAGCTTCTTCTGTGAGGTGTTTTTAGAACAGATGAAAGAGAGGCGTTTTGTTTTGTTTGGATTCTCTGAAGGAGTGACAGACTATCTTTTGTGAGGACCACAAAGAGACAATCACCCTCTCTCTCTACCTCTCTACAGTTTCATTAATAAACAGGATTATTAGTGTGGGGTTTGTCTGATAGGCAGGCTGAGTGAGGCAGTGTGGAGCAGTGGTTGCCTTCCACTAGATACACTGGGTTTTATTTGCACAATACATCTAAAATGATCTGTAATAAGGTGGAGTGAACTGGTCCCCTTAACAGCAATCTCCACAGAGCTGACCTGACCTGCATCTCCAGTCCAGTAAAACTGTGTGTGTGTGTGTGTGTGTGTGTGTGTGTGTATTGTGGGTGGGTTGGTGGTCTAATTTGTTCACACAAGGATGGCAAATTGACAGGTTGCCTGTCTTAAGTCTCATTCGCAGTTTTCTGATTCGGGAGATGAAGTTCATTGTATCTGTACAGAGAGGTTAGTGATGCAGAATTGCAGCTGGCCCCTGTATTCCAAACAGAGACAACAAACAAACAGGGTGAAATAACACCAGTCAGCACAACAATGAAACACACAATGAAACTGTCTCCTTTCTCGGCTCTCAGACTCAGGAACCAATTCAGCTCCCTTTGAGGTGAAATTACAAGCTCAGTCCATTAGCCAATAGAATGTGAAATGATACTCCTTATCTTCAAGGTGTTAATTGAGTCCAAATAAACACAGCTGAGAATGAACTGTCTTAACTGCATACATTTATAATTTCCCCCAGTCTTTCCCTGGAAAGGACTTATTGAATTAAGATTCCCAGTGCTGTCAGTTACTCTCATACACAGAATCCAGCTGTGTTGAATATTAGAATCAGTGGAACACAGTGATACTTTTATCAGAACTGAGTTGCATACAGCCTGATCATAACCCTAACACCCCTGGCTCTGTGCATAAAGCTTTAAATCAGGGTTAAAATGCTCTATTATGTTGTTAAGAAAGCCAGCAACAGTCTTCATCAGTTTCATATATATCAAACTGTATTCTATTCATAAAAACGGATTTTAAAAACAAAAATTCTAATTTCTTTCTTTGATTTTACAATTTTTACCAAAACTTTCTTGGGTTTTTACAAAAGTCATAGTTATAGTTTTTATAGAATTGTCTTTGGAAATTCACACCAAAGCTTCCTGATTTAATACTCGGTAATCCATGACAAAAAAAGCTGATGGAAAGCCAAACATGTTGTATTTTTATCTTGTACCAGCTCCATCTTTGACAGCTTGTTTGTGGGTTTACAGTTCATTTGTTTTTAATGTTCTTCCAAGATTAGCTGAAAGATAGGTTATACTCCAACTGGTAACCCTTTTTCCTTTTCAGATCTTCAGTGTGGGATAAGTCTGACCTTGCTCTATTAGCAGCCTGCACATTAACACACACACCATCCTCCCCTGTCCCTGGATTTCTGCAGACCCTTGTCCATGTGTGCATGCTTATTTTCCTATTAAGAGGCCTATCCCCTTGCTGTGATGCAGATTAGTTCTGTTGTTGTTCAGGGTCTGTTGTCGTTCCTCTTGCTGCACAGTAATCAATGCTAGGCGACCTTTCAAATTCATGTGACAGGCATGGCCCGAGAGTAATGTCACTTCTGAAGGACGTTTTTACACAGCACCCGAGGGAACCAAGTCAGTTAACCTAACATTTCTAATATTGATGGCCCAAGGCAAAACCTGCCCAAGTCACATTTTCATTTGGTGAAAAACTTGAGGGACAAGTAGGCAGTGTGGCTTTGTGGTTATTGCTGGGGAATTGGGAGGGAGGGAGGGTATGTGGCTTAGTGGTTATTCCTGGGACATTGGCTGGGAGGGAGACAGTGTGGCTCAGTGGTTATTGCGGGGGGGGGGGGGGGGGGCTGGCAAGGAGGGAGGAAGGAAATGTGGCTCTCGCTGGTATTCCCTGATGAAGGTTTACCATGATAAAGCTTAGGTGAGTTTAACACAGACAGGTATTGCACAGCACAGGGAGCATATTAAAACGATAGCAAACTACATTAAATCCTGCCAATCAAAGTCAACTGTTTGTCTCTGTGTTAACTGGTTCCGGTAGGTTTATTAACTGTTTGTCTCTGTGTTAACTGGTTCCGGTAGGTTTATTAACTGTTTGTCTCTGTGTTAACTGGTTCCGGTAGGTTTATTAACTGTTTGTCTCTGTGATAACTGGTTCCAGGAGGTTTATTAACTGTTTGTCTCTGTGATAACTGGTTCCGGTAGGTTTACTAACTTTCTGTCTCTGTGATAACTGGTTCTGGAGGGTTATTAACTGTTTCTCTTAATGTTAACTGGTTCTGTTAGGTTTGTTAACTGGTTCCCGTAGGTTTATTAACTGTTTCTCTCTGTGTTAACTGGTTCCAGTAGGTTTATTAACTGTTTCTCTCTCTGTTAACTGGTTCCAGTAGGTTTATTAACTGTTTGTCTCTGTGTTAACTGGTTCCAGTAGGTTTATTAACTGTTTGTCTCTGTGTTAACTGGTTCCAGTAGGTTTATTAACTGTTTATCTCTGTGTTAACTGGTTCCAGTAGGTTTATTAACTGTTTTTCTCTGTGTTAACTGGTTCCAGTAGGTTTATTAACTGTTTGTCTTTGTGTTAACTGGTTCTCTCTCTCTTTGGTTCTCAGATGCCCCAACCTCCTCCCCTGAGCGCTCGGAGCACTTTAAGCCATGTCGAGACAAGGACCTGGCCTACTGCTTGAACGAGGGCGAGTGCTTTGTCATCGAGACCTTGACAGGCTCACACAAACACTGCAGGTCAGTTTATCTCTCTGAGTCACTCAGACTTTGACATCTAACCCCCCCATCCCCCCCACCCCTCCCCTCGGGCTACCACAAGCACTGCAGGTCAGTTCATCTCTCTGAGTCACTCAGACATCGACATCTAACTCCCTCATCTCTCTCGGGCTCCCACAAACAGTAGACTAATCTCCCCTAAGTCATTCAGAACCACACAGGTTCACATAAGTCCTGCAGGATGCTGTCTGAAGAGGGAGGGAGCTCTACAATGTGGCTGATGCAGTGAGTTTGCATACAGTTTAATAGCAACAAACATAGATGCCAATGTAGAAAATGTAGACAAGCAATGCCACTTTAAGTGGTAGTGATTGTTTGTATGGCCTCAAATAAAAATATATTCCTTAACTGCTCTTCAGTCCAGTACAGGAAACACCGTTCCTGGTTGTTAACCCCCCAGTTGCTGTGGTAACAGCCTTGTGTACTGGGTTCCCATGGTGATGCAAGATGTCAACACTGATTGTGCCCCAACAGCCTGTCACCATTCCAATAGCATCAGTCAACATTTTAAGTAGTGTGTGAGCAGAGAAAATATGCCAAGCTTACCTGCGAACCATCCACCAGATAAAAAGAGAACTGTCTGTCAACATGTGTTACTGTCACCTTGAATCTGCTCTGGAGATAACCTACAAGAAATACTGGCCATGCCATCCTGGGATCTAAGCCCAGTACTGTTGCCTGCAACAAAACCATAGCTGTATTTAAAAACAAGTACAAAACAATGCAAGCTTAATCTAGCAAGGCTTGCTTATAATTTTCTTTTCCTTAGACAGTTTTAATTTAGAATTCAGCAGCACTTTCCTTGAAGTTGCAAAACACAATCATTGACTGCTTTTAATAGTTTTTTATTTTATTTTTTTATTTTTTTACTCTAAACACACAGCCTAGATGTGCAATATCTGCCAGCACAAATCTAAGTGATCTGATCTATATGGTGTGAGGATGGCACGCCCCTGTTAACTGCTCATTGCAGTGCCGTCAGTGCATAATTCAATCCTTTCTAATCGACTCTTCCTGAGATGCTCATACTGGGAGTAATCGTTTTATTTAGACAAATCAGTTTTTAACCCTGCTGCAAACACTGGCAATGTTACCAATGGGTTCCAGTTTTCTTGTGTTCTTTTTGGTTCTTTGCTTGTATTTTATACTTCAATATGGAATGTGCAGATATCTCAAGTGGAACGCTATCGATCAAAAGTTGCTGCTGCTTCCTGGTACCTAATCACTTCATGCAATCAGACCGTGTGACCAATGGCAAAGATACCAGGGAGGATGCAGCTGTTTATCTAATCTGGCGTTGTTCCAGCTAAGCAATCAGTAAGCTCCTAATCGATTCCACACTCATCAGACCCTTATTGTGAAGGGCTGGAATCTGAATTCTCTGCTCGTTCCCAGCGGACTGATTGAAACAGACAGCTTTGTAATGGGATGGGAAGGGATTACCAGCACATGCCAACTGGTCTTGCTGGTTTAACAGATAAATGAACAGACTCCCTAGAGATCAATGATGACCTCTGCTGGGACCAGCCAGCTCAATGCTGCTGCCACATTCTTACTCAACCTCTTTCTTCAGCACTCTGTCTCTTTAGAGTAAACTGCTGAACAAGTTTCTACTCGGGCCAGCTTTCTCTTGCAGAAATTGATTTTTAAATGGTTTTCTGTAAGCCTGTACTGGGTTTGTTTCATAACCAGTAAGAAAGAAACCAGTGAATTAGCTGGTACCAGATCCCCAGAACAGTACTGAGTTCTATACTAGATTATATTGAATTAGCTGGCTCTTAGATCCCTAGTACAGTACTGTGTTCTCTATACTAGACTGCATTGAATTAGCTGGTCTCAGATTAATTTTTCTTTGGTAATATCATGTATTAACCATAGTTTACCTTAATTAATATGTTTTACCATACCTCACTGTTCTTTACATTGCTTTGCTATGCTTTCACTATGCTTTATAACGCTTTGCTATGGTAAACTTTTCTAAGGTTATTCTGTACTGTGTTGAACAGTCCCCTGTCACTCATTGTTGGATATGGGTGTGTTTGAATGAGAGTGCTGTGGAAGAGTCTGCAAGATCAGTAACACTTTGCAGGTGAGTTGGTATGCAGCACCATAACAACGCCATGGTAACCTACCTACAGAATGTTTTTCAGCAGACCGGAGAAATTCTGACAGGCCTGGGGGAATATAGGCTCCTGTCAGACTTATGTAGATGAGATGGTTTAAAAACAGATTCATGGATACAGTATTCCCATACATAGCTTGTGAATGCTGATGTTCCAATAGCTAGGAGCGGTTTGTTTTGTTTTTTAACATGCTCTACCCATTGATTACTTATTGATATTATTATTGATCTTTTATCAACACCCGTATTATTGATTTTGTATTAATGCCTTCATATCTTGAGTTGCGGGTTGTGTTGAAGTGTTGAGTGGAGAATTGTTTGCATTGCACTGGACCCTGCTAACGAGGCTGCCCCTGTATCACAGATCACTGCAGTGGGATTATGTGCTAGAAACGCAGCCCAGTGTACTGAAGCAGGCTCAGTTTCAAGGATCTATGGATCTGTACAACAGTGGAAGGAGGCTTTGTTCTTTGTAACAGTGTTAAATGACCATTACTGCTGTTGAGTTGCTCTAGATCAATATTCTGAAGCATACAGTAAGCAATGCTACTAACACACAAGGCACAGCCGAGTCCCTTCAACCAGCCTTCAGAGAAGCACATTGTTTTCTTGTTTACTAGTATTCACTGCCCCTCCCTTGGTTAAAGTGGCTGTGTCCCGATGATGTCAGATGATACAGGTTCCAGTTACACATAAAGTGTGGACTTTTGGCCTCTAGATACCCAAAGGTCAAAAAACCCTCAGTAAATTTGTTCCCCAATAATATATATTTTTTACAGAATATTGTTGGAATACTGTATAAATTCCTGTATAATGCCCAATTATTACATTTTACAAACATACAGTAGAGATCAGGTACATGCACACACATACACACACGCACACACATACACACACGCACACACACACACACACACACACACACACACACACACACACACACACACACACACACACACACACACACACACACACACACACATGCACGCACGTACACACGGTGAAAGTCAACAAAATATTTTGGCAAAAATATTTTTTTTTAAGGCATTTAGTTCTTAAAAAGGTGTTTTACAAAGTGGGGACATGCCCACAGCGTCGTTTTTTGTGGGGACATTTTCTCAAATTCTGTCTCGCACTCTACTCTAGCTTGTTTAGCTGTCCCCCCCCACCCCCTCCAAAGGTTAAACTTTTCTAATTGTTTTTTTTCTTAGGAAGTGTTTGTTATGAAGACACAAAACATTCTTGGCATTTCTAATCAATGCTTCCCTTTCATGTCGAGCAGTTTGATGTGCTAATGAGATGCAAATGTGTGTAAATGAGGTTGCTTTCTGATAAACTTCTCATTGAGTTTAAAAACCCCAGCTACTGTATGCTCACTTGTGTAATAAAGTTGTGCCCCACGTGTCGGTGTGTTCTATACTGATCCCCAGCATAGCCTACATGTGCATGTTTTCATGCTGTCACCAGTGTTGCTGTGTTGGTTTGCTGGCAGGTCGAAATAAAGAGCGTCTAATGAAGACAAAGCACTCTGTTTAAAAATAAAAAATCCAGCGATTGTTTTTTTTTTCTATTGGGGCCCTCGTTTGTATTTGAGGCAGTGTGCGCAAAGCGGGAATAATGGAAAGTAATTCACGCCATGCCTCTGATTGTCACATAAAATTATTAGCCAGTTTAGGTTAGTGTTGGTAGAAACTGCCCCCCATCCATTACCTCTGCCAATTGCACTGTTTCCAGGGGCTGTAACCCAGACAGGGAAGGGTCTGGGAGCAGCCTGAGGGCATTGTGTACAATATATACCAGCACAATGCTGCTGCTGCAGCGGATACATTAGCAATCTTTACACTGAGCTCCACCCTGCTGGAGAGGGCACAGTCTGTCACTCCATCTGGAGTTGAATAGCACTGTCAGAAAGGTGTATGGCCACTATGGGTACAGAGCCACCTGCCATAACACTGTCAATAGGGTTGATAACAGGGGACTGATATACCTGCCATAGTCTATCAGGTGCAGGGCTGTGGGCTGCCAGGATGTCTCTGACTCAGCTTAGCAGCAAGTCTGCAAGGTGTTTATATCGTCCTGGAGGGATACATGATTATTCTTTCTTGATCACAGTCTTATTCCTCCAGGGAAGCTGTGATGGAAATCTGCAACACAGTCTGTTCTGGTGGGTAGAGTGAATCATCCTTTTGCAGGCTCTTCTTTCTCAGTTCTTCAGTGTGTTTAAAATTCTGGATGAATTTAAATGCTAATATCAGGATATACGCACAATTGAGCTATCAGTGAGGTTCTGAGCTACACTTGTGTTATTGCACTTTGAAGATTTCTTTAATATCACACTGTAATTGTAAGAACCCTGCCTCTGAGCATTACCCTGAGCTCTGAGGACTCCATTAATTGACTTGGAATAATGACAAACATGTCAATCCACCCACTAGCGCATCAATCACAGGCTAACACCGAGCACAGTGCTGTCTGTATGTTCAACAGCAAACAGTAAACAGCTCCTAGACTAAGGATGGGAATGATCTGAACTGCACAGAAACTGCGTTGCTTTCCCAACCTTTGGGCCAAGCAGCACTCCACTCACATGGCTCTTACCATCAGCACACTAATTACTTGTACTATTTTATTTTTAAGCTATGATTTATTTTGTAATTCTTATGGACTGACAGAGCGAGAAAGATTGTGCACTTTTCTTTTCAATTAAGAGAAGTACTGAATAACTTAAGTGTTTTTTTTTTCATATGGAGATACTATTGGATAATCCCCTTTTCTCTTTCTCTAACTCTCCCTCCTCCTTCAGTCTTTCACCTCTCTCCCCTCTCTCTCTCTCCCTCTCCCTGTCTTCTTGTTGTCTGGATGAGGGCCTCCTCACTTGTGTGGAAGGTGACATTCCTTTGTCTGTCAGCCCCCTCAGATTCACACCAATCAGCTTTCTCACTTTCCAGTTCCATGCTCTCATCTGTGGAGAAAAAGAAGAACATAGAAACCTGATTGGTGGTTTAACTCTTAGAAAAACAACAAGCAATTTACATTTAGTAAGTAATAACCTGAGCCGCGTGCCCTCTGTAGGATGTTAGATAGTTTAGACTGATGGCTCTCAGAAAGAAGAGTCTCTTGAGTGAGGAGGAAATCATCCAAATCCACCCTCCAAAAAAGCCAAGCAAATTTCTGGTTCTCTGGTTTCTGCCAGCACTCTTGTGATTTATATGTCACCAGAAACCCTAGACAGAATTGCAGCCTTATTATGTGCAGTTGGGTGCACCTTATTCCTCATATATTATTGCATGATGCAGTAATGCCCCCGCTGTCAGCCGAACACCAATCCCACTTGAGTAGCAGGGACCTGTGTATTCATGCCATCTTCCCTCAGATGGCTGCCTCCAAGTGTGATAGAGGTCCCGGTCCAGAAGATCCTGGTAAGGGAAAACCTTCAGCTGGCTCGGCGCCCTCTTGTAACCTTCTTTGTCTACAGTACACCGTTATGACATCAAATTGTTTTATTTTATTTTAGATTTCATTTCTGAAAGCTTCTCAGACTCTGCAGTCAGGATTTGAAAACAACGCTGTGGTGCTCTTTTTTCTATATTATCAACTGTCTTATTCATAAAGAACCTGCATCTCGGGCCTCAGTGATGTCTTAATTCACGCATCCCTGCAGCTTTGCTCTCCTAGTTCACAATGTCATAGAACCCCTCGATGCAGTTAATTTGCTTGCATCATGTCATATCATTGGCCCATGCAAAAATAAGCCAAATAGTTTTTATGTCAAAACCAAGCAATGCAACTCTCTCTCTCTGTTTATATTGCAATAGTGTAAAGTCCATGGAGTTTAAAAAATGGCCTGCTGTATTAAACAGATCACAAACCATTGCACGAAGCAGGTATTATCTGCTGTATATCAGATGCAGTGTTGGGCAGAGAGGTGTAGAGAGTGGTGCCTACCCCCAGCGATATTCAAACCAGATGGTATTTTATTTATACATCCTCATTTGGTACATCCTCAGCTAATCAGAGAACAGGATTACTCCCCAGATTTTCATGGAATAGTCTATGTTACTGTTTTTCTCACTGCAGTGGAGTGGGTGAGCCAGCTAGTTAAAGTATGGAGAGTTTCTGCCTCTTCTGTCTCCGCTCTGCTTCAGCCGGAACAGCCCTTGTATATCAGGCTGTGTGCGAGCAGAGAGCGAGAGAATGGCTTTAATTTAAATGTCATACAAATGGCCAGCTTTACTGTTTCTTAATGATAAGAAGGTTAGGACAGTAAATTAATGTTAGCCAGTGAGGGCCAGCTGGCTGCATGCAATCCCCACTCCGGAATTCAGCTTGGCAGGGCAGCTCAATATTGCAATACTGAGATTCAGCCAAGAGGAACCTTTCAAATGAGCTGCCGTTCCTGAAATACAGTCCCAACCTCAACCACTCAGCAACAGACAGGGCAAGTAATTACAAAGTAGGGACACTGGAATAACCACAGCACAATACAGGAGTTATATCTTCACCACACACATCAGCTCTGAGACTGTGTAGGGCTTGTACCACTGGAACAATATCTATGCAGCTTGTTACCTTATGAAAGCCCTTGTTGGCATTATCTCTGTCCTTGTTTCCCGTAAACTGCTAACAGAGGATGTCAGAGAGCCAAAGGCTGCGAGGGAAATGAGTTCTTCACCACTGAACAGATTGAAAGAAAGACTTGATCTTGAGAGGACAATTCCAAAAACATTAAAACAACAATGTAAGAGACTGAAGAGACAGAGGGAAGGAGAGAAGAGTGAGAGAGACAGGGAAAGGAGGAGGCAGGCTGAGATTCCTTGTAATGTAGCCACGTGCACGAGTACAGGGAATTAGAACTGATTGTCTGTCAATTATTGAATCTCACAGATATGCAATTTGTCCATTCAACATCGCTGCGATCGATAGGCAAGGCTGTTTTAACATTCACATAATCCCCTCCCAGTGATACCCTGTCTCCCGCTATTAAATTCTCCCTCTCTCGCACACTATTACTCTCATTATAGCTCTCACTCCCATTCTCTCTCTCTCTCTCTGTAATATGTGTAATATGTGAGCTCTCTTTGTTTTCTTGAAATATGATTCTGCCTCTCTTCCGACGCTGACTAACACCACTACAGTGGTTTCAAATCAACAAGACACCAAATGGAGAAATAGGATCTAAAGAGCTTTAAATACCAGAGGCCATTGCATATATGTTGATAATGAATTCTAAAGGCCTGTTGTAGGAACAGCTATTCCTACAGGACCCTCAGACAGTGATTCAGTGTTACCTGAGAATCGTTCTGCACATTTACAGCACTGTGCCTTAAATAAATGACATAGGAAAAGGGATTTTAAATTGCTGTATTTAAATGTTTAATCCAGTTTAACCACGGATAATAAAGCCTTGGTCTGTTTTACAATGATCCCTCATTCTTTAATTATTCAGGCCACTCAGAGAGCAGGAGAGAGGGAAGGAGGAAGCAGAAGGGGGGAGAAAGGGAGGAAAGAAGAGTGGGGGAGAGAGGGAAAGAGTGGCCGGGAGGTGGGAAGGGGAGAATGTTTTTTAGACTTTTTACTGGGCTAGTGGATGTGTTTAACAGGTTTTGAATTCAGTGGAAACAAGCAAGACTCATTTCAATATGCTTTCAACTCACTGCCATTGAAGATCTGAGTAATTTAAAGATCTGTCTGTCTGTCTGTCTGTCTGTCTGTCTGTCTGTCTGTTTCCCCGATAGAGCCTGGCTGTATAAAAAAACAGACAGTTCCACAGAGCTTTGGTCTCTGCTGCCTGGAGCCCAAGGTTCAGTCCTGCCACTGGCTCAATCTGGTGTGAAGGAGGCTGATGTTGTTTTATTGTATTGCATGCCTAGTACCTATGAACTGCATCAGTCATAGCATATTGTTCTGATGTCTAAGCAGACGTTTCAGGAAGTGATGAAATCTGCTGTAATCTTGCCAACAATTATAATTATAACAATCACACCAATTACACTGACGACAGAAACAATTAGAATAGTAATGAAAACAATCTGATTCCAATTGCACTTACTAACAAAGAGGCAATTAACCAATTTCAGATTTGTATAGTGCAGGCACTGTTAATGAGCAGATACTGGGTATCTGGTATGTCTAGACTTTTGTATTGTGTTGCATTGTATCTAATAAATATCAGCATATCTCTATAAGGTCTAGTATCCCTGATGCCATTAAAGAATTAACAAATTGGATTAAGGTGTTTTATTGGCTTAGCCTATCTGCCCAAGCCCCACACCCAAGGGACCAATCCCCTGGCTGACTCGGATGTTTGTCAACTAATTAACTACTTTACTAATTCATTAACAACACTTTGATGTTATTAAACAGTCAAGCCACACTTTTATCCGCTCACAGAAAAAAATCTCACTGACCATTAAGGAATGCCCAGCTTTCTGAGACCTGAGCAAATCACAAGCCAAGAAATACAATGCAGATGAAAGCCAGATAAACAGAGTAATGTAGTAGCTCAGCACAGCTTGGCCTCACAGCAGGCAATAAAGTAAGCTTTAATCCTTTTAAAAACAGCATTCTTTTTTTTCAGCCAATAGGGGGCCAATTCCTAGGAGAATAACCAATAAAGAGAATAAAAAAGGGGGAAAATCACAGCAGCAACCTATTCTCCGCAGTCCTGTCTCTAAGAGTGATCAATGTATTGCAGGCAGCTGAGACCAATTTAGATACTTGTGTGAGTCTTTAGCAAAAGAATGGAAATAGTGCATCATGTAGGAGATGTCACAAGCCATTCATGTGGGATGAGTCATGTGGGTATTCCTGGTTGCGAGAGTTAAGGATTTGTCTAGTCTGTGCCTAAAGGGTCTGTGTCTATCTTTAATGGTCTCTAAAGATAGAGGAAATAGGCTTTTAAGTAAAGAAGTGCCTCTAAAGTTAAAGTCATAGAGGGTTCAAAAGAAAAATGAAAGGAACTGGACTTTTTTGACAGAAATACAATGATTCTTGGTTGTAAATCTCCCACCCGACCTGTGTGGGCGCTAAGCAGCTAGAACAGAGTTCTTTGGACAGGATGGTCTGACCGTTCTTTCCCAGGGTCAGGAAGTCGACCAGTTTGGAAGAAGGCGAGACTCCGTTGCAAGAACTTATTGACCCGGAAAGGAAACGATGTGGCAGCCGTAGATTGGAGAGGCGGCTGCACTCGTTTACCATGGGGTCATGTGTGACAGCATAAAAGGGGATGGAGAATCGCAATCTGTTCCTTCGCATTGGTTTACATGGAGATCCGAGAAGGACTGAGAGTGAACCAGTGAAAAAGAAAGCAAAAACTAAAATAACAAATATTGCGAGTGTTGTTTGTTTATTTTTCTGTGTATTAAATCGTCTTGTTTGTACACTAGACGGCTAACATGTTTCCATCACTAAAGTGTGCCATTGTCACTGTAAACTAAACTGTATCACCCACCAAGAGCACTAGTGCACTCACCCAGGACTGGTGACCGTGTACGTGTTATTGTGGAGAGGATACGTCTGGTTTTATTATTGTTTGGGTCTGCAAAACCCGTTATTGTTTTTGTTATAATTGTTACTGGTCACCAGACCTGGGATTACAAAATAAGATACCCTCTTACCAAAGCAGATTAATAGTCTCTGTTTGCTTCATTCCTACACTGCATCACCTCTGCACCTGTATCCACTCAGCTACCTTGTCACAACTTTTTAAACAACTAAGAGATGGAGGGCTGGCCAGACTAACTGAAAAGATGAGTCTATCTCTGTCTCTCATTTTCTTTCTCCTCCTTCTCTCTCTCTTTCTCTCACCTCATCCCCCCTTTCCTTTCTCTCTCCCTTTCCATTTCATCTCTCTCCTGTAAGGTCCTATGAGATAGGGAATGCAATGTGTGTGTGTGTCAGTGCCCCGGTGCGGTCTGGGTAATCGCTGGGCACCTGCGGAGCTCCGTGTCCTTGAGCTCCGAGCAGTGCTGGGGTTTCCATGACAACCACAGCGCTCTGCACTAACGAGCTGACACCAGAGATAGACTGGCGAGAGGGGCAGCGAGCTTCAAACAGAAACCAGATACTCTCTTCTCTCCTGTCCGCTTCCCAGTTCTTCACTATTCCCTCTCTCGGTCTCAGTTCAGTTTATCTCAAGCCTGGGCTGGTTGGATAGACAATAAATGTACAGTATATATATAGCCTTGAACACATATATTGAGAGCACCCTTTCTCTTAGAGGAAGAGGGAGGAAACAGTTCAGTCTCCATGACTCAAGCTTGCCCTGCACTGGAGGGAGCACCCTTTCTCTTAGAGGAAGAGGGAGGGAACAGTTCAGTCTCCATGACTCAAGCTTGCCCTGCACTGGAGGGAGCACCCTTTCTCTTAGAGGAATGAGGGAGGGAACAGTTCAGTCTCCATGACTCAAGCTCAAGCCTGCCCTGCACTGGAGGGAGCACCCTTTCTCTTAGAGGAAGAGGGAGGGAACAGTTCAGTCTCCATGACTCAAGCTTGCCCTGCACTGGAGGGAGCACCCTTTCTCTTAGAGGAAGAGGGAGGGAACAGTTCAGTCTCCATGACTCAAGCTTGCCCTGCACTGGAGGGAGCACCCTTTCTCTTAGAGGAAGAGGGAGGGAACAGTTCAGACTCATGCTTACACGTATCTGTTTATAGGGTTCACAACCTGATGGCAGCCAGACCACTGGTGTGAGTTTGAACCACAGCCCATTGAACTACAGCCCAGCAAGTCAAGGTATCAGTAATCACTAGCACATTTTCAGCCGGTACACGGTATTTAAAATATTTGCATACCTGAACTAAAGTATAAAAAATAAGCAACAAGAGGATGGGGGGCAATGAAAGGTAAAATAATGGATTCTAAACTCTGTGTTCGCGGTCCTTTAAGGCACCACTCTTCTCGTGCTCTGTTGTTGATTATAATAAAGCAAGCTCCTAACAGGAACAGAAACCCTGGCTTTCAGATCCATAAGGAGAGGGTTTCCACAGCAGCATTACAAAGTGGGTTCAGAGCAAGAGCTGCTTGCTTCAGTTGGCGTCAGTGAGACAGTAATACTAGTATTACTGAGGCTGAGCTCAGTGTTCGGTCTGCTTGCTTGTGGATCTTAATGGGACCCTTAGTGACAAAACAATAGAAAATTGAATTGAATCCCTAGCACAATCCAATTTCTGAGACTAATTATATATATATATATATATATATATATATATAATATATATATATATATATATATATATATATATATATATTTTTTTTAAAATCTTTTTAATAAAATATGTAGTGTGCAATTGTAACTGAAACATTAGCAACAGTACCAGGCAGGAGTTATGATAACATTCCTAATGCAGAATAATTTCATTTGAAAAATGTGTGTGCTTACCCCATTTACAGTACAATATAAATATCTCTACCGGACTGATGTATAAGTGTAATATGAAGACAATACTACATATCAAGTGAGTTGTATTTGAATAAATTGATTCTTTAAAAAGGTCATTTTTAAGTCATGTTACAATTTTAATAGGCTATTGATTTAATTCAGTCTCAGTTCTCTGAGGCTTACAATGTCTTCTGTCTTCTCTTGCCTCTCTCTCTTTCTCCTCTTTCTCCCTCCTCTCTCTCATCCCTTTGAAAGCAGCAGACCAGGACACATCACAATGCAAAAATGTGCTGCCACTTGAGTAATGATAATCAACAACAGCAACATAAATCCAACCAGATAAAATGTGCTTTGGCCAGCCAAAGTTAAAGCAGCAGCTAAATCAATAGAGATGTTTGAAGCCTTCCAGCGTGATCCAGATGTTGTGTAGCTGTTTATTTGCGTAGGTGTATGTGACTTTGAAGGTGGGAGGGGGTGGCTGGATGAAGCTGCTTGCTCCAGCAGTATGGCCGGGCTGGAGCAGTGTTTGGTACACGCACAGTGTTAAAGCACAGGGTATTAGGTGGTTTGACCAGTCCGGCAGGGCTGGAGTGGTATTTGGCGAGTGCTGGTTTGTAATTGGAGGGGCAGTGCAGTTATCTAGAAGTGTGTGCTTATAGCATGTTTGAAACACACAGAGAAAGAGAGCGAGAGAGAGAGAGAGGTATTGCGATGATCTGTAAATCTTGCAGTACTGATTAGGTAGGGCACAGATAACTTCTTCAGCACTCTCAGGCAGTTTGTTTATCATTTGAAGGTTGAATTCCCTCGTTTTAAAAAATTGAGTTAATTAAAGACAGGGCCCTAAGTCAAGCAGACAGTTGTTTCATCTAACGCCTTTGTCAGTAGAATGATCTTTAGTTTTCCTTGATCTTCTGGTGGCTTTGTCTCTGATGCTGAGTGAGACTGGAAGGGTGTGGACATCGTTGCCACACTCCAGTGAGATCACCTCCCTCACGCATCTCCCAAGGACTTTAATCGTCTCTCCACTCCACTGTGACATCTAAAATGGTATTCTCAGGGGCTGCGAAAAACACAGAATGAATTCAAGATCCAGATCAATAAAGCCAGCCCCCTCACTTCCAATTCTATCAGCGAATGTACTTATATTAATTCCTGTATTTCATGAGCATGGATCATTTGAATCCTTCAGCAGCAGTCAGGTGGAATGTATGGAAAGCAATGTAATACCCATCATTATTATTAGGGTTCTTATTTTCTCTCCCATGCTGTGTCTGGGAGGCACACTGAGCTGCTGTCACAACACTTCTTTGATTTCTTGAAACACTGGGCTCATCTCTCAGCCCGTCTGCACCCTAGTTTTCAGTTCAGTTTTTAATTAAGCTGCCTTCATCCCAATACAGGAAAGTAGGCCCTGTACACGCCTCCCAATAATTACAATCCACTGTCATGGAGGTGTTGTTATTTCTGCTCTGGGAATTCAGGGAAAGGGGTCGGACTTTCTTTCAACCCTTATTTCAACTCAATTTAAATACCTTCAATGCTGAGACAAAGTTACCTGTGCTAAGTTAGAACACTTAGCTGTGCCTTGCCATGCTTTCACTATGCTTTATTACACTTTACTATGCTTAAAGTTTAAAAGCTAACCCTGTGTGCAGTTTGTGTGTAGATGGGAGCAGGTAGTTTAGATACTGACCCTGTGTTCAGTTTGTGTGTAGATGAGGAGCAGGTAGTTTAGTGTGTGTTCAGTTTGTGTGTAGATGAGGAGCAGGTAGTTTAGATACTGACCCTGTGTTCAGTTTGTGTGTAGATGGGGAGCAGTTTGTGTGTGTAGATGAGGAGCAGGTAGTTTAGATACTGACCCTGTGTTCAGTTTGTGTGTAGATGGGGAGCAGGTAGTTTAGATACTGACCCTGTGTTCAGTTTGTGTGTAGATGAGGAGCAGGTAGTTTAGATACTGACCCTGTGTTCAGTTTGTGTGTAGATGGGGAGCAGGTAGTTTAGATACTGACCCTGTGTTCAGTTTGTGTGTAGATGAGGAGCAGGTAGTTTAGATACTGACCCTGTGTTCAGTTTGTGTGTAGATGGGGAGCAGGTAGTTTAGATACTGACCCTGTGTTCAGTTTGTGTGTAGATGGGGAGCAGGTAGTTTAGATACTGACCCTGTGTTCAGTTTGTGTGTAGATGGGGAGCAGGTAGTTTAGATACTGACCCTGTGTTCAGTTTGTGTGTAGATGAGGTGCAGGTAGTTTAGATACTGACCCTGTGTTCAGTTTGTATGTAGATGGGGAGCAGGTAGTTTAGATACTGACCCTGTGTTCAGTTTGTGTGTAGATGAGGAGCAGGTAGTTTAGATACTGACCCTGTGTTCAGTTTGTGTATACATGCTCCCAGAGTAATTCTTACTGGATGATTCTACAAACTGCTTGTAAAACACTGAGATTCACAAAGATGAAGGCAGCGCACCGAGCGAACAGCAGCTGTAATGTGTCTATTAATGTGGGGGTTTATTTATATATGGGCCTTGGCTAAATGTTTTCAACAGAGGGTAAACATCAAGGCTGTCAACCTGTCAGCTTCCCTCTCATCTCTGAGCAAATCGATACTGACAGAACACAGGATGAATATGGAAAACAAGTTTTATTTTGAACAACCCCCGGGACTCTGCCAAGGAATTGCAGATACATTAGTACTAAACAGTTAGGAATAAATTAACACGTTAAAACAATTGAAAAAAAAAGATGAATTTATATGAAGAACTAACGACACAAATGTGACCTGTTTATTCCTGTTTTGTTCTTTTGGTAAAGCAGCTGTACTGGTTCACATGTGGTCAGCCTGCACTTAAACTCCCACACTGCACTGGGGCTGCTGTGTAACAGAGCTCTGTCAGTGACTTCTTTCTGCACTGTGACTGCCTAAGTTATGTCCCCATTAGAACATATTCCAAAGGACTTTATTCTGCTCCTTACCATTGTCGAGATATTAGTTTGGCAATCTCAACCTAGCCCTCAGTGGATTTCTGTCTAAATCACAAACCAAACTCCACCATCACACAGCCCAGCGTGATTGCCTGTCTCTGCTAGAGAGTAGAGCTGCATAGGTGGGTATTGCTTTGACTGCTCAATATGGCCTCCATACTACAATCTGTAGGTAATATAAAGGAATATGTAGCAAGGTTAAAAAAAACAATTAGAAGTCTTTCCCATTAATGGATAGCAGTCCATTGAATCTGGTTTCCCTTTGTCTTGTTCTCCATCCCCCATTTGCAGTGACTATGACTCTGATTAGGACCTAGCCAGCACTCAGCTTTGCCTCTTTGAGAGATATTCAGATTTCCATTCTGTAACAACTTGATTCTGCAAGTCTTATTGAAATTCCAACTCGATTAAACCAGCTGTAAAAAAATGAAATCCCAATCAGGAAGAGAAAAGCAGAGAATTTCACTGGAGAAGTAAAAGCAAGCAGTCGTCGTGTTCACAGCTGGGCTCAGTCAGCCTGATAGATCCATGCTCTGGTGGTTTATCTGAGAGTTTGGATTGCCCATCAGACCCAGGGTCTGATGTTCAGCTAGCCAGCGAGATCCAGGGTTTATAGTATTTCACCAGGGGTTTTTTTTTTGTTGTTGTTAAGACTTTTTTAACACAATCCAGCGTGTAAATACTCCTAGCCATTTCCCAGTTGTGCAATCTCTGGATGTGTTAAAATGATAGCAATTTTTCCTTCCAGCTTTGCTACAGGCCAGATTGCACTTTTTTTGGTTGCTTGTTTTTGAGACTGGTAAATCAGTGTCGTCTTGTTAATCGGCAGGACAAAAAAGGCGCTCTTGAAAGCTGCTGGCAGATTAGGGTACTGGGAGAGAGAGTCAGGCATGCAGGCTGAGAATAAATGGCACGCTGCCGAGCTCCCACCAGGGAATCTCCTCTCCGTCTCTGCTCTCCGCATCATAGGAAAGCTGGTATGTCTGTTGGGATTCCATTCTCCAGGCAGGGAGATGATAACCATCAGAATGACCCTCGTTCTATTGAAGTTTACCTCACCTCACCAAGACAAAAGCAAAGCAAGGTGTAATAAAGCAAAGCATGGAGACTTATGGCAATGCTTAAGCATGATTAACCAAGGTAAAGCACAGGACATGCAAAGTGCAGTATAAGCATGTGGGGAAATGTTTGTGGAAGCACTACCCTCACCCTCACACTATCCCTAGTCCTCTCTCTCTCTTTTTCTCTTGCTCCTCTATGTCTCTAATTATAATGTAACACCAGGTAATTTTCAGGTATCTCTCCGGCAGTTAATCTGACAGTGACATTTTTAAGCAATTATCCTCAGCTGCTTGCTTGAATAAAGATTATTTTGTCTTAATATCTTGAACATTGCTCTCCTCTCTCTCTCTCTCTCTCTCTCTCTCTCTCTCTCTCTCTCTCTCTCTCTCTCTCTCAGGTGCAAAGAGGGGTACCAGGGGGTTCGTTGCGACCAGTTCCTCCCGAAAACCGACTCCATCCTTTCCGACCCAAGTAAGTTCCCTCACCTTCCTCTGCTTTGCTGTGTGTGTCTGTATGTCACTGATTTTACTGAGGAATACACAGTAACTATCTTCTTCCATGTGTTCTGCATGATTCTCTGTTGCGGTTTCTGCCAGGAGCATTGACTGCCATTCTTACTAACTATTCCTGCAAAACTGTTCTTTTTCAACCACTGGGCCTGCTTCTAAAAGCTACATTTCTGATTTGAGGTGTTTTAAAAAATGACCATGATTGTTGTTCTGTGCAACACAAGACTACTTAGGACCACAGAATGCACATGAATGGCTGATAACCTATACTTTTCATCAATACAAATGACTGTGTACATTACTGTAGAACTTATAGCTCTGTTATCTCTATAGAACCTCCAATATGTTGGGCACAATACAGCCCAGCGCTCTACCACTGAGTTACTCAAATCTACTGCCTTCCACACTATAGACCAGCGCTTTCTTGAACCACTGAGCATTTCAAATCCACTGCCTTTCACACTGCAGCCCAGCAATCTAACCACTGATCTACTCAAACCCATTACCTTCCATACCACAGCCCTGCGCTTTCTCTAACCACTGAACCACTCAAACCCTGTATGTGTTTTAAAAGTTAATGATGTTTGAATATATTTTTTTAAATGTTTTACCGCTTCTGAATAATTTTTTTTTAACTGTTAATGCTGCTAATAGATTTATACAGCAAATAGTACATTATTAATCATGTTTTAAGTATTAATAATTTAGAAAAAAAATGCTTTATTTGTTGGGTTTCCAATACAACAGTGTTGGTTTGTTATTTCCTTTTCTTTGGAGGTGAAATATCGTTTCTGAGATGAATGGCCCAGAATCTCTCCTGTTCCCAGTGGTTCACAGACAGCAGCCCGAGGAAGCTGTATTTCTTAGGGATACCTGATACTTGACCCTAAGCATTGCTCTCCTCCCCCAGCTACTATTGCTCAGAGCTGCTTGCTCTACGGATTAAGAAATAAAAACACATGCCTTTTATGGTCTGGCATCAGGAGTTTGATGCTTGATACTTCAGGGACCAAATCCCTTCAAAGTGGATCTGAAGCTGAGCGTTGCAATGCTGTGCTGCTTCTGTGAGTGAAGTCCAAACCTTGTGATGCTCACGGCTTTCCATGCAGTGTTTGTTTGCTTTCCCTATGCAGAGCCATCCTGCTTTCCTTCTCTTTATCTTAGCTGAAAATCAATAGCTTTGCTGCTGTTTGATCTGTGCCAATTTCAACAAAGATCCAAGCTGGCATTTTGATTCAATTTGCCCACTGAAACAGGTGAGACTCTGCTCGGCTGGCCACAGCAGATTCTTTTTTATGGTCATCGATTTCTGGAGAATAAACTTGTTTTGGAGCACCGTAGTGTGAAGAATATTATCAGCCAACTTTGCAGTAAGAAGGCCGCTTACAGCCAACCGGGTTGCTGGGAGGTTAATCATATTCCTTCCATTGGTTTGCTTCCAGTGCTGGCGGGCAGGCAGGCGGGCAGGCAGGCAGGCAGAAGGGCTGGCAGAGAGAGGAGAGGTCCGCTTAACCCCACAACACAGGGCAAGCAAACAGCACAATTATACCTGGCTACTGACACGGGGTAGGACAGGCGTGGCCATCCTCGCACTGCACACATGGAAGAAGCAGATGTGTCTCGTGTATGACATACAGTATATATGTAAAGCACACATGGTGGGACACGGAGTCTAATACTCCCCAGGTTCGATTCTTAAAGCTCTCGTCAGCACATTTCCTTCATTTTCTACAGCTACCAAAGCACAAATAAACAACTTTATGAATGTGTCCCATGTCTAACACAATATACCCATATTTCTGAGGGTCTGGCTAACGCATATGTAGTCACTGGGAAGGGAGGGAGGGATTATACTTCCTTTTTTAAATCAGATTTTAAAGTAGAACCATATTCTGTTCTGCTCAAAATTCAAATCTCAGTACTAGATTTTTTTTTTAAATTTATAATTAATTGCATTACAATTAACTATAGTTTATTTCCTTTGAAGATTCAATATGTCTAATTAAATTACTTTGGTATGTCTAACTAAAGGATGAAGCTTATCCCCAAATAAATAATAAAATACAGAAAGAAAATACTTTTATAATAACAAGTGATAGAACATGCCCTATATTTACTTTTGATCAGTTATGTCTTCTTCTCATTTAGTCCCTTGAAAATGCTAGTTCCCTTCTACCATCTTATGCTGATGCTGCATTAAAGAAAGTAATAAAATAAGGATTTTTCACAGTATATATCCTCGCCTTATTTTATGCAACACAGACAAGAAATAAATCCTAATAACCAAATATTAGGCATTAAGCCCTCCAGCTCCAGGCAGTCCTGGGACAGACTCTTTCTCGTATGTTTTGCCTTGATGTCATTAGAAAGAGAAGCTCAGCTAGCCACAGAGGACAGACTTGTTTAGTACCCTAGCCCCAGGGTCTCATGTTGGTTGTATTGTGTATACATGACAGGTTTAATTCAAGCCTATTACAGAGAAGCAGAGGGTTATCCTTGACCTGGGATTGGCACTCTTCAGTGGCAATGCTCAGCAGCCGCTCTGCATTGTAAACATCTTCCTGGACGCTCTGCAGTACACGTGCCATTGTGCCTTTCATATGTGAAATACCAGTGAGCTCACTGTGTAGGTAATGGCACGTTAACAATTCTGTATCACAGGTAAACAGGCTATACCAATACCTGTGAGATGTATCAGACCTTGCTATTGTTTTTTAATTAGCCCAGCTTTGGTGGCTGTGTTTACATTCCTGGCTGCAGTCCTGGAGTGAGCAGCATTGCTCTTTTCGATGAGGCTGCAATAAGTCTGTGGGTGTATCCATTAACTCCCAGTTGATTGACGCAGTGATAGGTCCCTTATTCACCCAAAGAGGCATTCTCTCTTCCCCAAGCTGGCTGTGCTGGCTGCTTTCAGCTGCAAAATATACAAATCTACAAAATGATAGCTATGGAATGTGTCTCTCTTTCTCTCTCTTCTTTCTGTCCCTCCCTCTCTCCTCTCTCCTCCCTTTCAGTCAAAGAAACTTTTAAGTTCTCTCCCGAACAAGGCTCTGTGCATTTACTTCCATAGACCTTGAAACAGCAGAGCCAGCCCAAGAACAGAACAGAATGAAACAGAAAGAAAGCTTTTCATCTTTCAGAGTCACCGCTCAATAGCACTGCACTGCAGCAGTGATACCATACAATGACACCTGCACAGGGACAGACACACGTGGACACGAATCACACAAACACTGACAATCACATACTCACATTCACTTCCTCAGCATGCTGCACTTCATTTAACTAGGTCATTATATCATGTCTGTGGGTGTTGGTTTGGAGTGGCAGGCATGTTTTAGCCAGGGCAGGGTCTCTGAGGGGGTCACTTTTGCCCCTTTTCCCCTGCTTCTGCTAAGGTTCTGTACCTCATACTTGATGCAGCCAAACTGGCTTCAAAGGAAGTGCTTGTAGAGAAGAAAGTGACCGTTAAAATCGCTACCATTGTGACTGATTCTTTTTCATATAGGAAAAGCACGCACATGACATTTTCTTATTGTTTTTTCTTAAACTTTATTTTATTCACTGAAAACAGAGGACTTTGTTAAATTGAACAATGTTCATCCTGCTTTGGCATATAAGAAAAAATTCTGAAGTCGCATTACCTTTTTTATTTTTTTTGGATTCATGACAAACACAATGACAAAAGCTGGCTGTTTGTTAACCAGATTAGTTTTTATTTCTAAGGAGCCTCTGGTTAAATGTATTTGATACCACCAGTTTGTTTAAAACAAAACACAACACAATCCCACAATCCCCTAGTGACCACTGACACACGACAAGAATTTAGGAGGTTGGGCAGGTTTGGAAAAAAAGCACTGAAACACTTTTGATTGCACTGACTAGCCTCTGGCAGCCGAAGCCTATAGCATCAGGAAACGATGCAGGATCAGCTCTCGTCATTATCCTCGTTTCACTGATAGAGCAACAGGTAGCTCTTTGCTCTTTCTAGCTGGCTCTTCATTTAAAAGCAGACTCATCCTTGTTAAATAAGGGTAAAGGGTAAGCAGCTTCAAAGGCAATTCGATTAATTCTTTCATTTTTGTCTTACCCTATTGTGATGTTTACAAGCATCGTGTGTGGTTTTGAGTGCTATTTGTCCAATATTGAACTCATCATTTTATTTGTGTATTAGAATCCCCCTGGAATGTACAATCCTAGTTACCGGTTCCTTGTGAGTACTTCATGATTCCACAGAAATCACGTGATGCTGTGAACTTTCAACTCGGCTGGCCAGCAGAGTTGAAATGTCACGACATCAAAACTAAGAAGTACTCAAGAGAAGCCTGTAACTAGGATTTGTGAGGCTCAGATAATGATTACAATTTAACACTGGAGGAGTAAAAGAACTCCAAACTTCTCAGACAGATAAAAAGCAAAGGTAAAAGAATAATAAACAACAACTAACCATTTAATGCAATTAGTGAAAATATTGACCAGTGTCCTCATAAGGATGGAAGCAAACCTTGAGACAAATATCAGCAACGTTTCCTACAGGAAGGGAGGGTGTAGGCTAGTTTTGAGACACTGGGTTCAAATTTGAACTGCGTTGTGAGATGACGTAGCCATTCAAAAGCACATTGCATTGCCATCAGCTAAATATTGTGTGGATTCTTGTGTTGTTTCTTTCTGTTCATGTTTCTTCCTGTTCAGCACACAGCTCACATCATCCTGAGCTCAAACCACACAGGTGTGATTCTGTTTAATATGAACCAGCAGTCTTCTGGGTGAGTAATGAGAATGTTGTAACACTGACACTGGCCTCTCCAACGCTTCAGCGCACACTGATCTGTCGGTATTGAGCCTTGCGGGACTGCATTGTATTGTTTTTGTCTACTTTAGCTCTATCTTAACTTTAATTTTATCTTCTGAAGTCCAAGGTCCGACAACCTATGAGCAGTCCGCTAACCAGCTCTGGAGACCTGGAGAGGGGCCCACAGCTACATCTCAATCAGGGATACAGGCAGAGATACAGGCAGAGATACAGGGAGGAGAACATCGAGATATGGGCAGGGATACAGTCAGAGATACAGGCAGGGAGAACATCGAGATACAGGCAGAGATACAGGGAGGAGAACATCAAGATATAGGCAGGGATACAGCCAGAGATACAGGCAGGGATACAGGCAAGAGAACATCGAGATATGGGCAGGGATACAGGCAGGGATACAGTCAGGAAGGTATTAAAAAGGGTGTATTCAAAGGATACCATCTATATTTTCCAGATATTACATTTCCAACCTGTTTAATGTCCAACTCCTCTGCAACTGTGACAACTGTGAGTTAGCTTATGGAAAAATTCTATACAAAATCACAGTTACAAACAGGGCAGTAATAACAACTCGAGGTAACTGCTCATAGTAGAAATTCAGCTTTCAGGAGTCGTTTCAGAGGCTGGATGGTTTAGTGAAGAATCCCAGCAATGAAAACAATACTGAATGGCAACACATACACAATAGGACATTGATCAGACAGGAAATGAAATACCATATTCGTAGGGCAATGCAGATGATATGAAATCCCTTAAAAGGATATGACAACATGTAAATAAATTCCTGTATTCATTATTTTTATCAAGGATTGTGAGGCACTGAGAGGGAAGAAAGGCCCTCGCTACACAAACCAGGCCAGTCATTATAACCCCTGAGTGTGTGAGAGGGTTGTGTGGCACCCCCCAGGGTGAGCGGTGAGTGTCGAATTAAACACCCACTCCACCCAGAGAGCACTTGACAGCAGCAGCTGTTTAAACACAGCGATGTGAGGAGCACACACTAACAGTTTGATGTTGCTTCGTGTTTTCTGAATTCAGGCCAGTTTTCAATTTGCTTTAGTGCTGTTTATAAAGATGACTGCACCTTCAGGAAGAGGGCTGGGCAGGGAGCGCAATTGCGCTGAAACAAATGTTGCCTGGGCTGAGGCTGTGGAGTATGGATCCATACAGCAGATGAGCAGACAGATAGACACACAGAAGTAGAGACAGTGGAGAAACTGAATCCTCAATGCATTTCAGTCTCATACAGAGACGTTCTCTTAAGATGGCAGAAATAGAAGGTTTTGCGATCAAAGGGTATGAGGAAAGACTTGAGGGGAAAAGAAAGAGGCAGCAGGAATCCTAATTCACAGTGTAGCATTTTTAATATCTTTTTTCATATCTGATGTACTCTGAGAGTAGTTGTGGAAAACAGAAAAAGAGATGGGGAGAGGGGAGAGACAAACAAGGACAGGATTTCCTCTTGGCACTTTCAAAACACAGCATTCTAATGATAAATAGTCTGCACCTTTTCTTCTTAGTAATCCTAATTGTTTCTGTCTTAAATTAAAATTGGTAGTAAGCTGCGAAAAAAACTGCCTGTGTGTACGTGTGTGTTTTACATAATAGTCTCTCAACTCTAACCAATAGACCACACTGCCTCCCTCCCTCCCAGTATCTCATCTCAGAAAGGAAAGGAGGGGTGGAGATGGTAAGGGAGGGTAAAGGAGATGAGTGAGTCTCCCTCTATCCCCTTTATATACACACCCATTTCTTTGCTTGCTCACTCACAAAGCACGTTTCAGAGTCATTTCAAACGAGACACTAATCCAGAGACTATGGCAGATTGTTTCTGAACTATTCCTGCGGCTGGATGAAATAGATTTCAATGAGAGAACTTCTAACACAGCCTCTTGAATACACTGCGGGGAAAAAAGAGGGAGACAGACAGACAGACTGACAAGCAGGCCAGCAGACAGGTAGACAAACATACAAGCAGACTGACAGCCAGGTACTGTAGATACAGAGAGGCAGGGAGGCAGATACATAAGCAGGCAGACAGACATGCAGGCATGTAGATAGATAGCTATACAGACAGCTAGACAGAAACACAGACCCCCAGAGAGGCAGACAGACAGACAGAAGGCTGCAGCACTCTCTCTTATCACAGGATCAGGGGACCATGTCTGTCACTGTATGTGATCGGAGTTTGAAGTTACAAAGCGTTGCTTGTCTGCCTCAGTCTGCCCTACTTTCAAATTGGAATCAGAACAGTGGCACAAACTCCCCCCTCCTCTCTCCCCGTTCCTCCCCCTTCTATCTCCCCACTCCTCTGCCTCTGCTCTCCCTCCCTCTCCTCTCTACCCCACAGATTACCGGACATTTCAAGTCACCCTGCAGAACACAGAGGCATTCATTCTGCCCTCCGGTGCTCACAGAATAGACCTATCTGTGTATCTAACAGACTCTCCCTATTTTTTCTCTCCTTCATCCTTCTCTCAATCCTGTCCTCTGGAGCAGCAGACCACTTGGGGATTGAGTTTATGGGTGAGCAGAAGATGATAACTTTCTATCTCTTTCTTACTTTATATCTGCTGGAGTTACGTGTTAGTTTTGCATGCTAGTCTAACCTGCTGTTAGGCATTCCCTTACTGGCCAGAGTTGAGAGGGCAGGGGAGAGAGTGGAGGGGGAAAGAGGGAGAGGCAAGGTAGGAGGTGAGAGTGGAATAGAGTGAAGGGAAGACAGGGCAGTGGAGGGGATGAGGGTGGTCTGTCCACACCAGTGAGGAACAAACTTAATCCACCCCACAGCACTGAGAAGTCAGGAGCTACAGTCAATGCAGTAAACAGCACACACCCACTCTCTGAACAGAAATAGTTACTGACACAAAAATAGGTACTTTATCACTGGCAAAGTGACATAAAAACGAAAAACGATTTTTGGCAGGCAGTAGACTATGCTCAGTGATTTCAGCACCATGTCAATGGACATCTCCCTGGTACACACTGTGAGCTCAACAGCTTTCTACCTGTAAGCACAATTTCCACAGTGCAGTACCTGCTTGCATTCAGGTTTTGGTTATTGTGTGCTTTGATTGACCCTATTTGATATAATCCTCTGCAGCAGTCATCTTCCTAGTGCTGTCTAATCAGGCACATACTATCATAACTCTTTCAGAGAGAGAGAGAGAAGATGCTTAACCTAGTGATGCTTTTAGGGTGTATCCTCATCTGAAAAGTGTATTGTGATTTGGTGCCTCTTGATTTTTAAATTACAAAGTTGGCATCTCTGGTAGAGAGAGAGTGTGAGTGCATCTCAGTCTGAACAGCATGGTTACTGGTTGATATCGGCCCTCAGATAGATAATCATTCCATTGCCTGCTGAAGGGGTTTGTCTCTTGTTTGCAGATGGCACCTGATTGGTCACAAACTACAGAAACACAACATTGGCTCACAGCTCATAGAAGCACAACACTGACACAGAAGATGACACTCCACTCACTCACACATCCCTAGTCCCCCAGTCCTCATTGTCCTGGTTACAGTGTACAGGAACAACTTCACTAATTACAGTAAACTCATTTCACACAGCCCGGGGAAACAAGCGAAAGTAATTCATTATAATGGACTCCCAATTTAATATTCACTTTGAAAGAGAAATAACAAAGCTCTCCAGGGCCTGGAAGATTCAGACACTTTCCTAGCCACTCACCCAAGATACAGAGCGCCTTGTGAACGAGAGAAGGGGTCGAGACACCCCCTGCCTGACACTGCTGTCACAAGCCTCTGTAGCTGTCCCCTGCTGCCATTTTACCATTCCATTAACAGAGAGTGGCAAATGTTTTAATACTTCTCTCTCTCTCTCTCTCTCTCTCTCTCTCTCTCTCTCTCTCTCTCTCTCTCTCTCTCTCTCTCTCTCTCTCTCTCTCATTCCTATGTATAGAGAGTAAGGAGGTATACCAGAGGCAGGTGCTGTCAATCTCCTGCATCACGATTGGGATCAGTCTCCTGGGCACGCTCTGTGTCGCCTTCTACTGCCGCAACAAGTGAGTAAGGGGCCATCTGGTGGTGGGGAGGGGCAACGCAGCCAGCCAGCCAGTTCTCAGTGGGGTAGCCTCTTCAGACAGTATGTGACACAGTATAAAACTGTCAAGAAACCAGCAAGACTGGATAACTGAACATCTCTTTCCTGCAGCTACAGTACACTGCTTCTTGTAAGTTTCATATTGTTCAAATTGTTTAATTTCTCTTAGATAGTTTGCCTTCGCTTTTGAACTTGTTCCCTGGTCTTATTTATATGTATAAAAAGGACCAATGCTGTATTGGGGAACATCATGTTTCAGCATTCAATGTTTAAATGTCTTATTTATAGAATCCGTTCTGCGTTCCATTGTTTTAATATTGATGTTATTATCTTGCATGTTCTTCCTCTGCTCAGTCATGCTCAATTAATATATGAAGCACATTAGACTTAAAAACATTGTTATGCACTCCTGTGCTAAAGCTGCTTTCTCCCCAGGAGACGGAAGGAGAAGCTCCAAGCTCACCTGAAAGAAAGCCAGAGCCTCAAGAGCTACAGCCTCAACACCTCTAGCCTCATGTCCAAATCCACCTTCAGGCCTCAGAGTGTGAGTGTCTTCTCACTGGATTGCTTTGTATTATTATTATTATTATTATTATTATTATTGCTTTTGTGACAGTATTGGGATTTAGTCTTCTAGAACACCAGGGCTAACATCCTCATTCTTCTTCAAAAGTGGATGAATTATAAATATAAATATAGAATTCACATTGGTGTCGCCATCTTGACTGCAGTTTTGCATTGCTTAACTTTATTCACCTGTATGCTACTTTATTGAAATATACCAACCAATGGACTGGGAGGTCAGGAGGGGAGCGTCATTGTTTGGTGGTTAAAACTAAAGGACTGTGAAGGGAGAGGGGGAGGCAGTGTGATCTAGGGGTTAGAGCTAAAGGATTGTGAGGGAGAGGGGGAGGCAGTGTGATCTAGGGGTTAGAGCTAAAGGATTGTGAGGGAGAGGGGGAGGCAGTGTGATCTAGGGGTTAGAGCTAAAGGATTGTGAGGGAGAGGGGGAGGCAGTGTGATCTAGGGGTTAGAGCTAAAGGATTGTGAGGGAGAGGGGGAGGCAGTGTGATCTAGGGGTTAGATCTAAAGGATTGTGAGGGAGAGGGGGAGGCAGTGTGATCCAGGGGTTAGAGCTAAAGGATTGTGAGGGAGAGGGGGAGGCAGTGTGATCTAGGGGTTAGAGCTAAAGGACTGTGAGGGAGAGGGGGAGGCAGTGTGATCTAGGGGTTAGAGCTAAAGGATTGTGAGGGAGAGGGGGAGGCAGTGTGATCTAGGGGTTAGAGCTAAAGGATTGTGAGGGAGAGGGGGAGGCAGTGTGATCTAGGGGTTAGAGCTAAAGGATTGTGAGGGAGAGGGGGAGGCAGTGTGATCTAGGGGTTAGAGCTAAAGGATTGTGAGGGAGAGGGGGAGGCAGTGTGATCTAGGGGTTAGAGCTAAAGGATTGTGAGGGAGAGGGGGAGGCAGTGTGATCTAGGGGTTAGAGCTGAGAAAGGAGAGATGAACTGGAAGAGGCAGGCAGTGTGGTGGTCTAGTGAAAGAGGGATGTAGTTTAGTCTAGTTTTTTTCACGGTAGATTCTAACTGTTTTTTTAATGCTTTTGTTTGATCAGTCTTGAAAAACGCACTCTTGAACAAAGGTGCATGAGAGTACTCTTGATAATATGATGTCTGTGGATTGAAGTTGTCTGAAGGGTCATTTCAATTCTCCATTAGAGGAAAGCTGAGCATAGTGAAGAATGGGAGCTTTTAAACAGTCAATTCCTCTGACGCATTCAAACAACCCAGTCATCCAAAATTCCTGTCATTCGTTTCTCTCAACAAGTGCAACAATAGGGCCGTACCATTCCTCTCTGAGGGGTGGCTGCTGTTGTTATGACCCAAATCTGCAGCAGCTATTCAAAAGCCACCCCGGTTTATTAGCGTATAGTAAGAAGTTCCAAAACACATTGAGCAAAAACAATAAAGTAGCTTTTAATTCTATATATTAGACCTTTCTTCCCCAATGGGAGTGCCTTGGTAATGGTTTATAATGCATTATGAAAACGTTCCCATTGTCTGCTGTGATCAGCTATGACTAATGATGTTGTGCTTGGATATTGTAAGGCATTATATGTTTCCTATTGAAAGCAGTGGGTTTTTTTTTTCACTTTGTGACCAAATTGTGTTTTTCTCTACAGTACTGCAAGGCTCCTGTGCCCTTCCCTGCACTAGGGGGCAGTGTTCATGAGTCCAGTTTCTCGCACGGCGGGGGCACACGGTTCACAGGAGGCCGATCCCCCAACACCAGGATTTCGCAGAGGGTGAAACAGCACAGGTAGGACATCAGCAATGCGCAGTTGTCTATGATCAAAGTGTTGCGTGCCACTGGCACAGATACTGTATGACGTCATCAATCTTTACTCATGGAGCTTGTCACAGAACAGCTAAACTGTAAGATGGGATTCACTTTTGGAATTAGGGGAAGAGAATGAAGAAGATAGTATTTCCTAAGAAGGAATATTGCAATCAGCAATGACTAGCAGCTGACAGATCCAATTCTGTAGCGCACTATGCTATAGTTTTGGAACAGTGTGATTGATCTGGTTTATTGCTGTAATAGATCCATTAGTTACTCTACTTAATGTTTTAATCGTTTGTGATGTCCTTCTATTAAGGGTACAATTAGTGTGATCCTGGGTAATTGTTGGACTTTCCACCGTTCTGTGATTCTGACAAGCAGTTTGGTTCAGTTTCTCATGCAGCAGATTCAGACAGGAGTTCCACAGTGCAAACATGTTAAAGTACTGCAATACAACATTGCAAATCTACCAAGCACCAATACAGGGAATGCATCAGTGGGTTGCAACTCCAAATCACATTACTAAAAACCAAGGTAATGTCTACAAGTGTAATAGTAAAGTGCATTAGCTAAATGCATCATGAAAAATGCAGCAGAGAATGCATCTAAGTGCTACCATTAGTCCACCGAGTAACATCAAGAAACCCATATCATGCAAGAACAAACTCTTGTCATTGTTATACAGTGGCTCCCAGACTGTGTTGCCCTGATATAATAAGATTCAGCTGTGTCTTCATTGCAGATTGCTGGATAGTGTTCTGTGTTTATCTTCAGCATACAGTAATTCCCCAGATTGTGTTTCATGATATTCCTAGTGTATTTACAGTGTGTTGTGTTATTTACTGAGGTAATCCCTGGATTGCTCTGTGTGTAATTCCCAAATGCCCCAAATTCACAGATTGTGCTGTTTGTAATTTCCTGTTTTGTGTTCTGAGATTATAATTCCCATATTGTGTTTTGTAATTCCCAAATCCAGTGTTTATGTAACTTCCAAATCCTGTGTGTGTGTGTGTGTGTGTGTAATTTGTCGATTGTGCTGTGTGTAATTCCTGGATTGCGCTGTGTGTAATTCCTGGATTGCGCTGTGTGTAATTCCTGGATTGCGCTGTGTGTAATTCCTGGATTGCGCTGTGTGTAATTCCTGGATTGCGCTGTGTGTAATTCCTGGATTGCGCTGTGTGTAATTCCTGGATTGCGCTGTGTGTAATTCCTGGATTGCGCTGTGTGTAATTCCTGGATTGCGCTGTGTGTAATTCCTGGATTGCGCTGTGTGTAATTCCTGGATTGCGCTGTGTGTAATTCCTGGATTGCGCTGTGTGTAATTCCTGGATTGCGCTGTGTGTAATTCCGGGATTGCGCTGTGCGTAATTCCTGGATTGCGCTGTGTGTAATTCCTGGATTGCGCTGTGTGTAATTCCTGGATTGCGCTGTGTGTAATTCCTGGATTGCGCTGTGTGTAATTCCTGGATTGCGCTGTGTGTAATTCCTGGATTGCGCTGTGTGTAATTGTTGGATTGCGCTATGTGTAATTCCTGGATTGTGCTATGTCTAATTCCTGGATTGCGCTGCGTGTAATTCCAGGATTGCACTATGTCTAATTCCTGGATTGTGTTATGTCTAATTCCTGGATTTTGGTGTGTGTAATTCCTGGATTGCGCTATGTGTAATTGTTGGATTGCGCTATGTGTAATTCCTGGATTGTGCTATGTCTAATTCCTGGATTGCGCAGTGTGTAATTCCAGGATTGCACTATGTCTAATTCCTGGATTGTGTCATGTCTAATTCCTGGATTTTGGTGTGTGTAATTCCTGGATTGCGCTATGTGTAATTCCTGGATTGTGCTATGTGTAATTCTTGGATTGTGCTATGTCTAATTCCTGGATTGCGCTGTGTGTAATTCATTGACTGTGTTGTGTGTAGTTCCCAACTCCCACACTGTGTGTTGCAGGAGCAGCTCATTGTCTCACAGCCCTGATCAGCAAAGCCAAGCCACACACAGACTCGCCCCTCGCAAGACAACACCCCCTCCGCGTGGGAGACTCAACCCTATTGGAGGAGCCAAGGATTCTGGGCCCGCCTACCAGCACCTGCAGGAGGCGGAGCCATCAGAGAAGGAGGCAGTGCAGGAAGGGTGAGCGACAGGGGCAGGGCAGAGGATCGCTTTCCTATTGGCGCAGGGCTGAGAGCTGTCTCAATGGGGGTTTATGGAGTAAATCCTTGTAAAAGAAGAGGTGGAACCCCAGAAAATAGTCAGGGTGTCCAACCTATGAGTAGGTCAATACCTTGGTATTGATATCTTGCTGCAGATTGATTCCCAGTGACTCTGACACAGACAGGGAGTATTTGACTCGATGGCAGGCTGACCTACATCCTGGTCTCTCTCTGCCTGCTGCTAGCCTGTGTTGCCATGGGTACAGTCTGCAGAGGAAGCAGGGCTAGGAGTAGAGGCCGAGGCACAGTGGGAATGGAGTGGCCCTGCGCTGCACTGCCAGCATGCACATGTGTGCTGCCATTCAGAAAACAAATACATACAAATGCTTTCCTGAAACGATCCATTATATTATTAAAGTTGAACCAAACCACCAGCTCCATCTTCGATCTGTACAGTCTGACCTCTGTTCACTCTGAGAATCCTCGAGCACAGCAGAGAGTTTATCAGTGTTCAAAGGGACTGGCGAGTGTTTAGTCTGTTAGGGCCAAGTTTCAAACCAGTGCGATCAGAATCTCTGAAGTTTAAATAGCATACCTCTTCAACATTCCTGAACTGTGCACTTCCTAAACAAAGACATGATTGCAAATAATAATTAATGCAATTTCCAGATTGAGAGAGGTGTGCTGGGAATTGACTTTTTTTAGTGTTCTGTATTTGACGTGGGTCAGTTTGTACACATCCTTGATGAAGGCTAAATCAACAACAACACCATTAGCAAAGATAAAACGCAGTCTTAAATATGTATTGAATGTTTGAATGATTACACAAATATTGTTTGCTCAAAGCCTCCTAGCCTGTTATGTCATTGTTGTGACTAAAGATAATGTAATTACTTATGGTATGATATTATCTGCAAACCTGCTCTGGTCCCTCTCACAGATGAGTGCAGCTCACTTACTGAGTAGGACGGAAATCAAACCCTCATGAAAGCTCAGCCATGCTTTGAACAAATAATCTGTGTGTAATTATTTATAATCCTTGACATGCTGCGCTTCAAACACTTGGTATGCCTCTGCTGAAATATTCATAGCTCTCTCATTGTTAAGAAAAATATTCAAGATTTAAGTTGTGTGACAAATACTATATAGTTTCTAAACTTGATCTGACCAAGAACAATTCTACAGTTGTTTTTGTATTGACGCTAAAGTGGTTCCATGTGTCTGCGAGTAGTTTGATGTTAATTTGCTTTGGCATTGATTTAAAAGGGGTCGTTTTCCATGGCAAGGGACACCCATGTCCCAGTCTTCTTTTGTTTTTGCTGGGAAATGCCTGAAGCTTTATCAGCATGAAAACACCAGCATATTTCTGCCTGGTGATTATCATTATCAATACAATAAAAGAAACAGCTTTACAGCACGATCCTCAAATGAAACAGCTGAAGAGGCTGTAGAGGGTAGGAGACACTATGCACAGTGGTGAGGGTATGGAATTGGTTACTTAAACACGTTGTTGATGGTGAATCCCTGGGATCCTTTAGACCCAACTTGACAGTTGTTCAAGATCAATAATCAACTAGGAACTGAATGAGCACTGCTGGTCTGAATGGACTCCTGTCGTTCATCTCTCATTTTCTTACAGCGTGTGCAGCTTGATTGTTCACGTTCTCTCCTTCTTTTTCTTCCCTACACAGGCACTACTCAGTAAGCGGCACCCCCCCACTACACCCCCAAGATTTCTTAAATATGCAACCCCCCCTCTGTGCTTCTACTGCAGGGGCTGGAGGGGACAAGCCTGAACTGCAGTGCAGCCTAGATCCCCAGAAAGCCTGGTCCACCCCTATAATCCCCTCTGTCCAGGGCCCTGATGACCCTTCCTGTATGCAAACGAGCAGAGAACGAAGGGGCAGGAGTTGTGCCTCAGCACCAGGGAGCTCCGCCCTCTCTCTCAGCTCTGTGCGCTCCCCGGCTGCATTACCACCCACTGGCCAGCAGCAGGAGGTGGCGCTGTTGCTCCACACTGCTCACGAGCAGCTCAGGGTGCTGGCACAGGCTCACAGGAAGTGTGAGGACTGCAGTCCGGTCCTCCCAGCCAGCTTCATGTCACCGGCTATAAGAGGAGGAGGTGTGGTCAAACCCACCCCTGCTGAGACCCAATTGGTCCACCCCAGAGGTCCCCACAGAGACAACTCCCCTTCCTGTCAGTGAACCATAAAGAAGTGTAGCTGATCTGATCTTGGACCAATTGTACTGCAGGGGAGGAGTTTCAAAATGTGACTGCGGAAACAACATATGGGAACAAGCAAATACAAAAAAAAACCTTTAAATACTCAAAGAACTGACAAATGGAAGAAACGAAAAGACATACAGGTGGGGGTTCAAAAAAAAAAAGAGAAATTATTTATATGCATTTATTTAAAATGAGAAACATCTACTTAGAAAGAAAACCAAATAGTATGTCATCTCCATGGTGTTTTTAATTGTTAAAAAAAGTAAAATGTAAAGAAGTAAAAAAACACAAATGATAAAAGCTTGAATTTGTACAAGTAAACTCATTTCAAACTGCCTGCCATTTTCCCTCAATCTGTATCCCTGTGTAATGTAACAGAGCCCCCAACTCTCCCTCAATCTGTAACAGAGCCCTCAACTCTCCCTCAATCTGTAACAGAGCCCCCAACCCTCCCTCAGTCTGTAACAGAGCCCCCAACCCTCCCTCAGTCATCTGTAACAGAGCCCCCAACCCTCCCTCAATCTGTAACAGAGCCCCCAACTCTCCCTCAATCTGTAACAGAGCCCCCAACTCTCCCTCAGTCTGTACCATTCTGTAACAGAGCCCCCAATCCTCCTTCAATCTGTACCCCTCTGTAGCGGCTCTGCCTGATGAAATGCAGACAGTTCATTCCCCTTCCGGAATTACACCCCTTTTTCTTCCTTTCTTCCTGCTTGACCTTTGCCCTCTGCCTGAGAACCCCAGTAAAAGATTTGTGGCCGGCAGGTTCAGGGTTTTGATTGACTAAAATGGATCTATCTGCATTGTCCATATTTAATAAATTTGTATTTTCTTAAAACCCTTATTCCAAGCTGAATGTTGGATTGTGTTAATATTTTAGAACACCAGCCCCCCCCCCCCCCCCCCCATACATATTGTAGGATGCCTGTAAAGAATTTTGACTGAAATGTCTCAATAGAACAGGACATTTACGCAGGCGCTGTATTTTTTGGATTAGTTTTTACCTTTGAGTATGTCCAGGCTGTGCACTGTTGCTGTTTCATCCATAACTATTAAACACTCCATAGAGCTACATTTAGAAATACTGAAACAAAATGATGGCCCAGCATAGCAGAGATACTGGCGCTCCTGACTGGCTTCATTCAGAGAATTTAACCAATCAGAACCCTGGACTCAATGAAGAAGTGTCAATGGATCCTAGAGATCTGGGCACTGTAAGGGAGGGTGGGAGAGAGTTTCTGTTCTTTTATTTGTTTTTATAAACTGAAGGTGTCACATGGCTGCTATCTCATACCCTGAGGGGAGGGGGTGCCAGGGCTGTGCAGTAAATTCAGTGTCGGGACGCTCCGTTTAAGAGAACCCATTCAGATTATCATAAAACCTCCAGGCACCCTAGAGAACAACTTTTTTCACTGCCACTCAATTAATCAAAGCCACATGCTTTTTAAAATATAGGGCACAAAGCCATTGCAGTCTAAAGGAAACTATAGCTTTTTAAATGGGATGTGCTTTTAGCCTCACAATCTGAATTTGCTGCACATCTCAAGTGGGAGTGTTGTTATAGAGGGTGAAAAGAGGAGCAAATAAATTAACAAACATCCACATGTAAAAGCTGCTGCCACCTGAAGGAGCTCGTCAGATTTTGAAAAGCAGAAAATAGGAAGGATTTATTTTTAGTCACACTTTAGTTTAAGGATCGGTTTATAAAATAATCTATAAACATGCTATGAAAGGAGCACTAAGAAGAAATCACAGTTTTTTACAATGCTGTTTTTCTGAGACATGCCGTCATCTTATTCAGCTTCGTACGACACTGTCTTTACATGTTCTCATAACACTTCATTGTTACACCCTGTCGTATTATTAGTGACGGCAGTCTAATATTGTTTAAAAGCACCTTTGTAACACACTCAAAGAGGTTTTATAGATTATTCTGTCTGTCTGCCTTTCCATTGCAGAGCATTTGTAAAGGAAGGTTCAAGGAAAGGTGTATTTCTTATCAATGTCTCTGTGTAGTGCGGCTGCATTGAACTCATTTATTTAGTGCTGTCTGAGTCTTGTATAGGGTTGCATTTTAAACCAGTCAGGAGGGAACCAGTAAGACAGACACACAGCAGAAAGTGTGTGTTCCAGATGCCAGCTGCAGTATCTCTTGAACTTGAGAAGGGAAATGAAGGAAAGGGCAGAGACACTCCACTCCAGCAGTAAACTCCAACCAGGTCCCAAACAATCAACTGACTGATAGTGATACTAATACATTGGAATAATAATTACAATAATCTTTTTCCATCATGTATTTGTCTTCAGGCACAAAAGCATCTCATAGTATAATGGAAACGTAAGTAAAAAAAGAAATAAATAAAATAGCTTAGTAGCATGTTAGATGACCGTGTTTCAGGGAAGTCTTTACACTCAATATACTGTGCCACAGCAAGCCAAGCAGAACTTGTATCATGTTATGCTTGCCAAAACACACGCTCACTATAGAAAGTAATCTTCTTAGCCTATAATGAGGAGCTGGAAAGCAGGTTTCAGAAGAGTGTTTGGGGTCTGGGTGGTAGAAAAACCTGGCCTGGAATATCTTAAAGGACCAGAGTTCAGAGAAAGATAATGCCCCCCCCTCTTTCTCACAATAAGAACAATGTGAATCTTGAATAACCACTAAAATGCCTCAGTACCACTATTGCATTGAGGGAGCCCACGTTAATGCACAGTTATGATGAGCAGCACTGGACTGAACCAGACCTCACACAGGACAGCACCAGATAGGAACCAGACCTCACACTCTCTCTTGCAGCAGCGCTATGGCAGTGCTAATCTTGAGGTATCTTCAATAACCACTAACGCAAACCACAGAGGGCTGCAGGGCTCACACTGCGGGTGGATTGTCCAGGGGGTGCTGTATATATTTATGCCCTGTGACCCCAGTCTCCAGGCCTGCTCTCTGAACGATGCATTAAAGCTTTGCTCTCTGACAGTAACCTCCTGGCTAACATGATGTTTCTGTGATGCCCTGTAAAGCAGCTCCATTTATTCTGTTTCTTCTTTTGTTTTTTTAATTTTTCAATAAAGATAAGTTTTCAGTGTTGCACAGGACCTCTGCCCCAAGCCTGTCTTGTTTCACTCAACCTCCGCCTGCCTGCCTGGGCTCACCTGAGTGATGTCATCAGTCTGCATTATATTCAAACAAGAGTAATATGCTTGTGAAACTTAGATCCAGCCTACTCACATAAGGCCATATTAGTGGCAGAAACTAAAGGGTAAGCTAGGGTTAATTCACATCACATAACAAATGCCTCCACATAACTCAGGACAATGTCAATCTGCTTGCATTGAGGGAGGAAGGGAGGTAGAGAGTGGCCCAGGTCTCAATGACAGGCAGCTGAAGTTCAGGTAAGGACCGAGGATCAGAACAGAGAAGATGTATGGAAAGACCTTTACTCTGCACTTCCAATGAGGTGGTAGGCTGTAAAACACTGTGTAAAGATTTCTGCTACCTCTCTTCTCTCTCTCACGATCAGAGAGAGAGAGAGAGAGAGAGAGAGAAATGACTGTCATCACTAACAAGTTCTGTCGTGATGTACTTTGCAACACTCACCCTACAAGAACGCAACACACAACGTGGCAAAATACCGTCCCGTGGATTGCAAAGGTGGCAGCGGCATGTTGCCGCTCACACTAAGTGCAGTGCGATGGGGGGTGGGGGGGTGGGGGCAGGCTGCCACCATCTGGAGCCTCGAGCTTGTGTGAGTCATTCCAGGTTTCTCACCATGTGGGTCTATTCTTGTGATCAGAAGTGTTAGAGGGGTAGCAATACATACACACACAGACGTACTCTCATTCAGACACATTTATCACTAAAGTTTAAAATATAAAATACTGAACATACAGTCCTCTCCTAATTCAAACTGATGAACTCACAGCAGCCTCTCTCTGCTGCAGCCTCACTGCTGTCCCATCCTCCTGGTACTGAAGGATGGGTGAGGGGGGGCGGGGATTGTTGGTTAAATTGCATTAGCTACAGAGCTGTAATTGCACTGCAGAGTCTGTCACATCTGACAGCTCCCTTCAAAACTGGGCTAATGCAACAGGAATGAGCTCTCCCTCCATTTCATTTCACTCCTCCTGTCCTCCTTCCATCTCCCTCTCTCCATGTCTCTCATGGTTTCTTGTGCTCGCTCTCTCTCTCTCACCATCTCCATCTTTGCCTCTTTTCCTGCATTGAGATCAGTTTGCATGCAGCACCAGCTCATTGCATAGGCTGTGCACACAGGTGCTAAAACTCTCTACTCTCTCTCTCTCTGTCTCTGATCTGTAACAGCTAAATCTTCAGGAATGTAATTCTCACCTTAAATCACAATTTTAACTCAAACCTTTAACTTAATCCAGACATTAAAGTCACTATCAGGTTACAAAATTGCTGTCCACTCCCCCAGTGATTGAAATATTATTCTCTGCCAGACAGATGATCTTCAAAGCGTGACTGTGCCCAGAGGATTTGGCACGGAAATGACAATCTGCACTTTATATAACAGCTAGAAGACATTAATGTTCTTGCTGCTGTAGTGAGCAATACCAAACACTCACAGTGCTTCCAGGTTATTCCTATGTTAACAAAGATATTATTGCCACAAAAGCTTTTGCTTTTTAAGGTTGTAACAAGGTCAAAACTACAGATGCACCGGAAAAGCCAGGAACAATACAACAAAGCTCAAGCAATCCCAGCAAAGCTTCTGCCTTCACTCGAGGGGACCTTTCCAGCCTGCAGCACAGCCTGAGCAACAAGTCTTTTCCCTTGGATTACACTGGCCTCGCCTCCGATCAGTCTCCCTTCATTATCCTTATATGAGATTCCCATAGTAAAAGCATAGCAAAGTGCAATAAAACACTGTGAAAGCATGGTAAAGCACAGGTAAGCATTATAAAGCACAGAGAGGAAGGTAAAGCATGATAATAAACATGGCAAACCAGGGTAAACTAGAATAACATAGAATAACCTCACTGGGGTCTCTTCAGTGCGGAGACTCACAGTTGCTCAACTCTCTCCACTTCACTGCAGTGGATTGGATTGATTGCTCTCCCCTGGTTCAGTGGACTCTGCAATGGATTGGATTGATTGCTCTCCCCTGGTTCACTGGACTCTGCAGTGGAGTGAATCGATTGCTCTCCCCTGGTTCACTGGACTCTGCAGTGGAGTGAATCGATTGCTCTCCCCTGGTTCACTGGACTCTGCAGTGGAGTGAATCGATTGCTCTCCCCTGGTTCACTGGACTCTGCGGTGGAGTGAATCCTAGTTTACAGTTTTCTCTGCAGTGCACTGTGTTGTTACTGTGCAATCCTGTTTCACTGAGGGAGAGCAAGTGTTGTAATGGGGGCCAGTGAGAGGAGAGTTCAGTATTACAGTGGGGGGGGGGGGGGGGGGGCAGCAATAGGGGAGTTCAGCATCAGTGCACATTGTTAAAATCAGCTTTATTCATTCAAATAAACACCAGAGGAGAGTCCTGGGCGAGACTCTCACAGGACAGCGAGGGGCTGAGAAGAGCATTTAATGAATGGCTGATTTTGATCACTTCCTTCTAATTCACTGAGAGCAACACCTGCCTTGTGAATTAGACTCCTCTCCACCTCTCAGTGGACACCTCATGCCTCCTGAGAGCAGCTGATCTCCAATCCCATCTCACAGCTCCCCCTGCTGCTCACACATGCAACTGCACATTGAGAGAGCTTCCACACAATGAACTAGTGTGGAGTGTGACTTTCCCTTAAAGAGATATTGAAATGCTGTGGCAGCTGAGTGTTAACATCAGAGCAGCTTATAGATCCTGAAGTCACAGAGTCACCTGAGCCCCATTTAAATGACTCAATTTTTCTACAGTTAAAGATATTGCCCCCTGCTGCACACGTATGTAAGTTCACATTCACCACGTTTTTCCACTAAAAAGACTAAGAGAAATACTGACAAAAAAACAGCAGCAAGAAAATGTATGGAGGAGCATTTGCCTTTGCGCTAATAATTCTGACAAAATATTTAGTTTAATTTCAAGCCCTGTGAATTTTTGATTTGTTGTTTAATATAGGAGGCCGTCCATAGGACACAGTGGCTCATATCTGCAGTCGCTGAGGCTGGAAATGTGTCTTGTTATTAACTCCTAGTCTCCTTCTCTTTTGCACCATTGCATCTCCTGTTTTTTCTATCTAGAATTCAGCTAGGAGCAGCCAAACACCTGCTCAACAGAACACTTTGAATATCAAGAGCACTTCACACTGAGCATCTCTTAATTACCCCTAATTATACTGCATCAACACAGTGATTCCACAGAGAGCTGTGTGGGTCCATTGTCAGAGCTTGTTTTAAAAGGTATGACGCTTCACATTGCATTGTCCACATTGATCTGATTCACTTGCTTGCTTGTGCTGCTTCAGACATTCTGAGTGGTTCTTATTTCATGACATGTTGTGGGTTTTTTTAACGTTCAGGAGTTCAGAATTTGCTCTTCTGTTCTAGTTGCCTGCAATAGAGGCTTGTAACCCAGGTTACATCAGCACATGTGTCTTTATAGAAGTAATAGCTCCATCTAGTGCACAGCTGTGTATTGACACCAATACAAAATTAAACATACTTTGATAACTGTTATTACCTGGTGCTGACACTTATGTCTATAAAGACACTGGTGTCTCTAGTCTGGTTTAGTGCCGGAGTGTGCAGATGTATTAGAACATCTCGTTGCGTCTATTGTTTTGGTTTGTTATGAAATAAAACCCCTGGAACTGACAATCTTAGAAAATTGTCAAAACAGTCAAATTAGTGATTGTCTAATTTAATTGATGACTTTAATAGTTGCAATTCATTTAAAATAGTAAAAGGAGAGAACACATAGACTTTAGAAGTTGTTTAAGATGCCTAATTAAAGCACATGGATTAAAGTCAAAAATTTAAATGCAAGGTTTTCATGCAGGCAGTTTTATAAAGGTGCACACTGCTGTGTTTATTACATGCAACTAGACAGATCAGCATCTCAGAACTGCATCTTTAAAAAAAAAATACAAATTGAGTAATTGAACCCTTAACTATTATTAGAAACATCATGAAAAAAACATGTGAATGCTGCATACAAAATTATCACTGTAGGCGCTTGCTGTTGTCTTTTATAATTACAATTGTGTTGTTGTTGCTGTTTTTTCATGATGAGATTACAATGCATCCATACGTGTAAATATGATGTAAATTGAACTCTAGCATGGAAACTCAAGCATGAGTCTGGAGGGCATTATTGAAAGGAAGTAGAGTCTGTCACCTCACCTGTGGAACAACGGTAATCCTCTAATTAGCAAACAGAGGTGTTCCTTATTGCATTTCCATTAAAAACAAACTAATACCCCTCTCAGTGTGCTGAATGGATACTTTTAGAGGCGATGATCCTCTTGATTACAATCCACAGGATAGTGTTGATTGAGATGGAGTGCTGCAGAAACAGCAAGACAGCCAACGCTATGTGAGAGTCTAACAAAAACAATCCCCCAAACCCTCCCATCAAACTGCACAGATAGCACTGGAAACATCACTCCTGGAGAGAGGTGAGAGGCACAGAGTGGGGAAGGGGAGAGGGTCCTGGGTCAAGCTCATTAGACTCCGGGCAGCACTAGGCTCTAACAAGGGGCAATCACTAATGGCCAGTTCCCTGTAATTAGAAGTCTCTGTAATCAAGCTTAGTAGTATAGAGCAAACATAAAGCTTGCAGTCCTCGTGAAAGCAATTAAAAGATGATTCCTGAAATTGACTGCCCTGCATGAAGTCCAGTATAACCGGTATTTCAGTTTTGGCTTCTGTATTTTAAACATATTCATGAGTGATCGATAAAGCAGAGCTTGCCTGTAGGGTCAGCTCTCATGTATGCTGTGAAATCAATCGCTTTATCAGTTACAAAATATAAAACAACATGGAACAAATATTATTGTATTGGACTTTTGGATATTAGGTATCTATTTCCAGATTTCCTTTTCTAGGAACAAATCCTTTAAGAATTTTGGAGCATCTGTATGAACGTCCGTCACTGTCTAGACAATTAGACCCATCTAAGGGTTGACAGCCAGGGACTGACCACTGAAATGAGAAGAGATTGTACAATCTGGGAGCGGACCAGCGGATGGACAGATGACAGGAGCAGGGAGAGGTGTGTGACCAACCCCCCTCTCATTAGCTCTGCTGCAGCAGCGCATCTTCCTCCCTCACTCGTATCCACGACACAAAGTGAAGAGCAGCGGCGCTCTGCCTTCCCGTCTGTCTGGGATGCGCAGGCCAGAGAACACCTCTAACAAATGAGTAAAGGTGGAGTTTCATTCATCAGTGCCAGAGCTATCGGTGCGCCCTGTCTCATCAGCATTACCATTACTGTTCCTGCGCTTGCCTGCCGTGTCCTGCTATTAATCACACCGCTCTGTCAACAACACCCTGATGCCGAGCGAGCCTGGATGAAACGACATTTACAATTAAGCTACGCTGATGAGTCTATGCACAGCAAAGGCCACCATCCATATCTTTATCATGAGAGCAAGCAGACCAGTTACTTACTGTCGACCCCTTTGAGAAGGTTTACCGAGGGAAGGTAAAGCACAGTTAAAGTACAGGCAAGCACAGTCATCCACGTTCACTTGTCGATCCAAGCTGAGTGCTTTTTTTTAAGCCACACCAGTTAAGTACAGCTCTCAAAATTAAACCGGCATGCCATTTTCACAAAATTGACGTCTTATAAAACATTAAAACCCTTTCAGATTGTTCTCTTTTTACCCAGCTTGACACACACAAGGAAAAGCACAGTAAATGACATGTGCAGCACTCTCAGTTCCAGCAGGCAGGCGCCTCACACAGGGCGAGGCAATCCACACCCAGGCAGAGGGCAGGCGCGAACCCGGGACCTCTTGCACTAAAGCATAGGAATAATGTGCACCTCCAGACACTTTACACTGGCTTCTTCATATAATTAAATAACTACACCATCAAAATACATTTGAAATAAAGAAAAATAAAGGGGTTGTACTTAGAAAGTTGGATTAAGAAAGTCAAGAAATATAAAAAAATGTTCTGCCAGTTGAGCAATAATGTTACTCATTCTAATTATAGGGAAGAGCAGATCTTTGGAAACCTTGGTTAACACGCTTCAAAGGGTTCCAATGATAATATTCTGAGTATCTCTCTCTCTCTCTCTCTCTCTCTCTCTCTCTCTCTCTCTCTCTCTCTCTCTCTCTCTCTCTCTCTCTCTTGCATTTATTAACTACTAATCAGGGATAAATAACTAAGATTCCACGTATCATTTTGAGTGTGGTCCAGAAGCATGCAAAGCACAATTCCTGGTGTACCTATCTATCACCCTCTAAGCATGCTACCAAGATAAGCCCATCTCCCTAAGTCTCTGCCTCTAGGATGATGTTTTCACTGGGATTAAGCAGCAGGGCCCTGTTCTGACAACACTAAGCCCAGCAACGACAGGGAATCAGTGCAGATCGACGCCACGGGAAACCGCAGTGACATCATTCACTAGCAGCAGCTGCTTGGCACGATCCAGCATGCGGTGACTGTGTCACGACACATTGCTAACCAAGGCTTTCAAATCCATGTCCAAACTTTATTAGGTTCATTACTGTTCCCCCTGTTATTGCACAGAGAATAAGGTTAATGTCCTGTTCATGGATAATTAGCACAGACACAGTCCTCTTATTGGCACCATTAAGAGATCATCCACACTTCACCCAGAGATATGATTCTAAACTCATTTCAACACTGACAACATCTTAGAAAGCTTCAAGTTGAAACGCCTGCATTGAATTTATTTTAGTATTTCAAATTTAGCACTAGTTATGGGTGACCTATTGGAGCGATTGTGTTATTGAGACTCTCTTATACATAGCATGTAGCACCATTGGTGGCTACCTATTCTAACTTTGCTTTCCTTAACACAGAGAGCCACAAAGCAGCCTGACAGTAGATTGCCTAACATGCCAGGGGAACAGTCTTAGAACACGATTCTGAAAAGACATGTTAATAAGTGTTAGTGGTTCTAATAGGATAGGGGCTGGCAGGCAATTAGATCTGATTTAAACTTACAAACTACCCCCAGCTATACATGTCTCACTTTACATTTTGTAAAGTCACCCATCAGCTAAACCAAAAATCATACATTATAAAAAATAAAAAAACTTGTAAACTAGCATAAACAACTAAAATATAAAGAGACATAGAAAGAAAACATGTCTATATTAAACAGTTCTCTCTCTCTCTCTCTCTCTCTCTCTCTCTCTCTCTCTCTCTCTCTCTCTCTCTCTCTCTCTCTCTCTCTCTCTCTCTCTCTCTCTCGGGCTGAAATCTGTAGCTGCAACTGAGATTTTAAAGGGATGCCACATCTGTTTCCTTTCTCTGGGGGGGCGGGGTTTCCTTTAATTCTGTGGGGGTGGGGGGTTTGATACAAAAAACTTCACCATTTGTCAAGCAACCAGAGATTAATCATTTCCAGCTTGCCCCTGTAATAAATAAAATTGCATAAAAAAGCTGCATAGCTCCAAACTTGCGTTGAAGTGCAGGCTGTGCCGTGTTTAATAATAAACCAGCGCTCAGCTCCAGCAGCTCATTAAAACTGAACACCAGCCTTTAGCCCTGACAGCATAGCCTGTGTGCCATTTGAAATTAGTGTCAACACACAAGAACATTGGAGTTACTGATTGTTCTCAGCGCAATACTTATTAATGCTGTGCGCTGAAGTAGTATCTCTCCTCACAGGTTCGCAATAACCTAACATGAACCACACTGGCAAAGAGTTCTTGTTGATGTGCTGGTCTGATTTTCTTTCCAGGGGGGGGGGGGGGGGGGGGGGGGGGGGGGTGAAGTTAAGTTGGAGGAGAGAGTGTGTGAAGGACAAATCGCATGCGTGTCCCCTTTCGTGTTGTCTGTTTCTTTCAATATTGATCCCGCACACACACACACACACACACACACACACACACACACACACACACACACACACACTGACACACACACACACACACACACCATACCTACACTGACACACACACACACACACACACACACCTACACACACACACACACACACACACACACACACACCTACACACACACACACACACACACACACATACCTACACTGACACACACACACAGATACGCACACACACACACAGATACCTACATTCACACACACACACACACACACACACACACTACAGGATAGATACTCTCCTGACATGTCTGCTTGAATTACATCCACACAAACAGAAGCTCTGATAGTGTCCTGCGTTTACACTGCTCACTGACCTGGCTAAAACACACACCCCATAAATAACCATCCTAGAAAACAAACCTCGCTCCTGGACTGAGGTCACCCCTGAACTAGCAGAGAAGCAAAACACATCGCCTGGGTTTCAGATCCATTCCCTTACCTCTTCCAGAAACAATATCACAGGTACCCCTTTATATAAACATTAACCAAGGCTTTCAAATACATTTTCTTAACTCCTTATCATTAGCATTGTCTCTGCCTCACCTTAACAGAGCCCCACTAAGTGTCTAGAGGGTGTTGTGAGCCGTGGTAGTAAGGCTGAGAAGATGTGCAAGTAGGAAAGTGATTGGGTTAGTAGAAAGAACAGGTACAGGATGGGGTGGAGAGGCTGGGAAATAAAGCAAGGTGTTCTGGTAAAGAGTGGTTTTAATAAGTCCACAAGGGCTATCAGTCATACAAATTACATCCAAAAGCCATTAACCCTTCTGACATCGGCTTGCTATCGTTGAGCCCTGTGCCCCATCAGAGCGCTGGCTCTGCAGACAGAGGAGAGCAGTAAACTCTCTGATTTACTGTATGAGAAACAAATGTAGTAATGCAATACGACAAGCATTAAGACAAGTTTTTGTTTTCTATACGCTGCCAGCGCTGCTTTCACTGTGCTCGAGTGTCTGGTTATGAGTGAGCTCTTCTTTGTACAGCTCTGTATATGTCAAGCTGGGAGCCAAACACATTCCCATTGAATCATATTTATTTGATTAATTTTATAGATGCAGATTTTCTCTTACTATAGGTGCAATAAATATGCAATAGTGGTGCTTATATGCATTAACGGGTGGGTGTGAGTGCGCGTGTGTGTGTGTGCGCGTGTGTGCGCGTGCGCGTGTGTGTGCGTTTGAGCATGTGTGCATGTGAGTGTGTACATTCAAATAGATTAGCAAAAGAAGGCAGGGGACACACATCGTGACCTTTCAGCTGCTTCTATTCTGTGCCTGAGCACGGCCGACAGAGCTGAGAACCAACAGCTATTTCATTGAGTTTTGTTATCTCTACGCTTCCATAGGTTTGCAATACCTTTGCTAACAGTTTGCATTAAATGATCCCTTTCTAAAACATCAGGTTGTGATACTTATTCACAAGGTATAACAGTTTATAACAACTATAAAATGTTAATGACCTGTGGCTAGTGTAAAGCTTCATGTTAGCCTGTAAAGTTATTGAAAGGGATTTTACAAGTGCATTACAATCTGGTTATTGTATGTAACATCCTTTATAACACGTGTGTAGATTTTATTGGCTGTTCAGAAAGGATTTTGTAACTAACGTGCTACCAACTCTGTTTGCATTGGCTGAAAAAGCCTTGTTGTCTTCGAAGAGTTAAAGTCATTGAAAGGATCAAAGTGGTTGGTGGCTGTCGACGTGAAGGCACTCTGTCTGATCTGCTTCAAACAAGAGATCTTAAATAAGCTGCTTTATAACTGTCAGAGGGGCTAGCCATCCCCTTGAGCTAGACAATAAAATGCAAGCTGTAAACTTGAAACATGCATGTCCTTGAGACGCACAGCACTGGTCCACAGAGCTTCCAGTTGCAAGGACTAATACTGGAAGTCCTGCTTTGTTTGCAAGCCTTTTATTATGCAGCTTTCAGAATTGAATGCAGTCAGAAACCTTTTTGGCAACCAATATTAAATGTTTGCTATTGCATAGTGTGCTATTGGCAGTCACTTTTATTTTGCTTATCAGTTTCACAAAACGCTTTACAATTTCAACTGGAATCGAAAATCAGTACTAACAAGTTAAAAGTACAAATAAATTAGGAAGCAATTCAAGAGATGGGTATTTAGGAAACGCAGTATAGAATTGAAACAAATAGTCACTTTTATAGTCACGCTAATCAATTAGATAATTACCATACAGTACTTGACTTGCAGATTATTTCAGGACAGCTCACACGAGAGAGTGTTAATTTAGCAACTAGCATTGCACTGTGTGTGTCAGTCTCAGACTCAGACTCAGAGCATGCGGCACTGGAATCAGGCTCAAAGCAAGTCTAATCAAGTTCCAAAACTGTCAAGTGAATTAAAAAAATGGTCACGTGCATAGAAAAACCCCTAATAAAGAGACGAAAGGGATGATCTTAGCAAATAAATATTGAGAGGCTTTTTACTGAAACATTTAAAGCCATGCTAACCAATGCTTTTTTTTCAGTTTTCTGTTTTTAAATCTTTAACCAGGTGAGCTGGCTGCATCGACCTGGCAGCGGCACATTGAAAGACACTAACACAATACATTTCAATAAAAACGCATGGCGATTTTATGTTCCTGTGATTACACAGAAGACATTTTACTAGGATACCCCCTGCTGGACATTTAGCACACTACAGCTGACACCTCTCTCTCTCTCTCTCTCTCTCTCTCTCTCTCTCTCTCTCTCTCTCTCTCTCACACACACACACACACACATACACATTGGCATTGAGATGTGAAAATCAATTTTTTTTTCATAAGAGAATTTCTTCACCTCAGACCATCAATACCCTGCTGAATCATTGCCACATTGTCTCCGGCAGTCAGATACCTTAACAAACAAACTGGACGAGAAACTGTTGAGCGAGACCGACGCAATGAGAGAATGAGACCCCCCTAGTTGAGTTCATGAAATTCAACATAATAACTTACACAAATAACCAAAGCATTGCATATTTACACCAGCACCATATCTTATAAAGTCTTGTAACTATGTCATGTGTCTAACGTACAGACATGAGAGCTGTCCACTAGACATAGTGTTGAATTTTTAAACATAATACACGATGCATACAGACACTGCGTCCTTTAGTCCTGGTCTCTGCACTCTGTTTAAAATAATTGTTGTTGTTGTTGCTATTCTTCATTTAGATTTTGTATTGGGAGAGGTATGTCTTCCCTCTGATATACAATAGAAATCAATGCAATCTTATGGTCAGCTGATGTTGCCCTTTTGCTTTCAATTATTTCAGTGATTTCAATGAACTCTTTGGTCATATCTCTTTATATATTGTGAAATACAACAGCATGCCTAGCGTCCAGGGAATGGAGCTATCCCTGACATATTGTGCTGAAGTTAGAAATGAAACATATGGTCGCCCAAGGTATACCGTAGGGAGAACAAAGCTGTCTTTTGCAAGTCAAGGTGGAATTACTCAAGCACACTCGTGCTCGCACATACCCAGTCACTGCCTCCATGCACAGACCCCAGGGAGGGTGAGGATTACAGTCCAGCATCTTTTACTCAGATGCAATTAATTCCAGCCGGCACACAGCCTGTACTTGCTCTATCTCTAAGTGAGGGTCAGTTATAGAGAGAAAAGGCTCTAGACACATGGGGTTCCTCTTGTCAGCTCAGCTGCAGCTTTACAGAGAGGCTATGTGACCATGACATGCATATGAATGCAAGAGACAGTACCCGGGCAAGAACTGCACATTAATATCAGGCTTTCCCTAAACACATTCTCCGTATACAACACTTACTCTCTCATATTGAAGTACATGCATGAATACAATGAAATGGAGGTCACTGCCGTTGTCCCTTCCTTAACATCACTGAGCAGGCCTGGCCTTGCTTCTGCTTAGCTTTCTGAGATCTGAGCAGATCACAATCCAAAAAGACAATGTACTGACCAGTCCTGACAGCAGGGAGACTTCAGTTTCTCAGTAAAAAGGGTCTTTTATTATTGAGTTCTGGCTTTGCCGGGTAGAGGCAGGCAGCTGCTTTACAGTTTACAAATCGACACATTTCAGAGACAGATTCCACCCTGGAGTGCAGGCAAGGCTGGAGAGAGGCTCAGCGGGGCAGTAACAGGCTTTATTTGTGAAGCTTTTAAAAATGAATTTACTGCCCCCTGTTTCTCCAGAGAGGGGGAGAGCAGATCTTTCACATTTTTTATTTTTATTTCAGAAGTCATACCATAATTAGGATTATATAAACTGGAAAAGAAAAAATCAGAAAACTACGGGGAGGCTGGCAGGAGAATTGCTGCAGCTTCGTACACGGAGATGACAATCAAATAGTCAACATGATGACAAACTGTATATCAAGCACATGTAGAGAGAATACACATTCAGGGCTGGTGGATTCTGCAGACATGTTTCAGTCACTGTCTACGACAGACAATGAAGGGTTGTTATTGCACTGCAGTGCCTCCTGTAGGCAGGAGGGGGCTACTGCAGTCCTGGAGAGCAGCAAACATGCACTAGACTGACATTTCAAGTGTTTATGGTTGGTTAATATAATTCCCTTTCTCCCTGAGTGACCCTAGCCCTGTATCTGTGTGCGGGTGTGCGTGTGTCACTCTGCCTGGCCGCCTGTGTGTGTGTGTGTGTGTGTGTGTGTGTGTGTGTGTGTGTGAGAGAGAGAGAGAGAGAGAGAGAGAGAGAGAGAGAGAGAGAGAGAGAGAGAGAGAGAGAGAGAATCAGCATGGCTTCTGTATCTTTGTGGTAATGTGGGTTGCAGTGCGCAGGTGTAGAGGTGAAGCAGTGTTCAAGATAATGACAGACAACAAAGTACTGGTGAGCTGATGGCTTTAATTTGTAATCCAATAGTCTGGTGACAACAGTAAACAATAAATGGAGGACTGGCTGTACCCAACGATGTGTACTGCTCAGCTAAATAAACACGGGGTTCAGTCCCGAAATAATAAGCACAGTATTTAAACACTCACACAATACACAACCACGAGTCCAAGCCCAGGGGGAGTGCTATTAGTGCTTGTGGTGCAAATACACTTTATCAGTGAACAATAGTGAGGTGTTGTCCGGGTTTGTGCTGGCCTGTAGCGACAGCTCTGGATTGTTCCATCTAACAAAAAACAAATACAACAGTTAGATGAAACAAACAAACAAAACACTCACAGTTACGTTTCACTTGTCCTTTAGCGGTTCGACCTTAACCATAACAAAGGAACAGATCACCTTACTACATCCCCTTATATACCGGCAGTCACGCCCCTCCTTGGTTAACAAGTGCAACAGTTTCTCCTCCAATCCAAGGTTGCCACATCACTTCCCTTCTGGGACGATGACTTGGTGTACCGTAGCCTCACCCCCTTTCTAGACGGCCAACTTCCACCTATCCCTGGGAATGTATTCCCTTTACACAGTGCCCTCACAGGTCGGGAGGGAGATTTATCACCAAGAATCATTCTGTCTCTGTCACAATCTTACAAAGTTAACGAGACTGCTGGGGAGTGTGTGGGCATGTACAGAAACAAACCAGAGCTGAGCATGTGAACAAGCATGCGTCTGTGTGTGGTTTTGCTTAAGCATGCATGTGAATCTGCAGCAGTCTGTGCTTCTTTGTACCTCAAGTGTGTTTGTTCTAGCTCTCTCAAGGTTTGTATGTCTGTGTATGTCTGTATGTGTCTTCATTTGATTTACTGAAGAAACATGCTCACTACAATCCCAACTGTGCCTAGACTGCTCTTAATTAAGCTGCCACTAATTAAAGATTCTGATGCCATCGTCAGCTACTTGTTACTAGAGAAATTAACAGACATGCACGAGAACGCTACCCTACTCAGCTCTCAGCTCCCCCTGCTGCAAACACACACCACAGACTCACACAGGAAGAGGGACCCTTAGACAGAGGCGCACACACATACTTGCTCCCAGTCTCCCTTGAACCCTGTCTGTGTGTGGGTGTGGAGTCACGACAAAGGGCAGGTGTGTATTATAATGCAAAGAGGTTAGAATAGCGAACAGTGTTTTTAGGTGAACTGATTATATTTGTGTGGCAGAGCAAAGCTCTGCCCTTTAAATTGGCAGGGATGGGGTTAACTTCCCCTACCTGCCTGGGTTTATTATGTTCAGGTGGCTGGGGTTGATTAGTTGATTAGGTTGATTAACGATCAATCAGCGCCCAGCCACCTGATATAAAAGGAGGCCTCTGCTTCTCATTTGGGAGAGAGGGAGCTGAGGAAGCAGGTTGGTTTTTTTTGGGTTGTTTAAAAAGTTTGAATCCAGTGAAGGCATTGCCCAGCCTGGAAATTGTTATTTTTGTAAGTTTTGCTTTTTGTCTTTCTTTGTGTTTAAATTGCTTTGTTTTTGCCCTTGTGCACGTTTATTTTGTGTTTACTTATAATAAAATAGTTATTTTTTTGAACTGCAGTCTGTCTCTGGGCCTCTTTCCACTCGCCAGCCTGCCACAATTAGATAAACCGTTATGAAATCAAATCCCCAGGACATTGTTCCAGTTAGGCAGTTTCATCTCAATAGGTTTTCTCTTGGTACGAAATTAAACACATACATAATAAATAAATCAAATTAATAAAGAATTCAAATGTTTTACCCAGAAGCACTGCGCCACTGGATTTTGCAGTCTAATCACAGCGCCCCACTCCCCTCCCATCCCCAGCTTTCTGCTTAATTGTCATTCTGGACTGCTCCTCCACTCGTTTGATATTCATGAATTCCGACACTTCTCCAATTTTCCCACCCCCTCCAATCTTCAATTCCCTAACCGTTCTCTTATATCTGTGAAGCTGGAGAGCTCAAAATGCCAGCTCTCAGATTACAGCGTTTGTTAATTTGCACCTTTGTGCAATCTGAGGCGACCACAGTGCAAGAAGAAAATTAAGTACTGGTCAGCCTGACCCTGCTGTTGCTGCTGCTGCTGCTTAGCTTTCTGAGAAGAAGATGAAGAAGAAGAAGAAGAAGAAGAAGAAGAAGAAGAAGAAGAAGAAGAAGTTGATCAGACCAGGTCTGACTCTGCTGCTTAACCTGGTTCATATCAGCTGTCTGTTTTAGGTAGTTCCTTTGTGAAGTACAGTTAACTGACACAGATAACATGCAGAGGGCCTCAACACTCCCTGAGGGATGGGGCAATTTCATTCTCCTCGTTTGCTGGAGGGAATGTGGAGGCAGCAGTAAACACAATTTAAATGTGAAGCAGTTTTTAACTCCATGATCCTTCCACAGACAGTGTAGTGTGAGCTAACCGCAGCTTCTCTGCCAGCTGTTCCCTCTGACTATGAAGGAAAGGAGTGAATAATAGTTTAACTTACTACCCCTTTATATTTCTGTGAAGTTTGAGTAACAGGGAGGAGACTGTGTGCAAGCCGGCTATCATTCACTAGACAAGCGAGCATCCTAACACCTGCGCACAATAGCCAGGCTGGTTCACACGAGCAGTTATAGACCTTGTAAACTCCTCTCACCAGCAGGGGTCAGCATCTGTGAGGGCAACACATCGGATAACACTAACCATTACTCTTACAGTGATTCTGAACAATTCAGAATAGGGGACTACATTATGTTTTGTTTTATCCTGTTAAGGAGCTTTGAGCTGACTTCTGTATCTGCCCTTGTTCAATACCATAGATATATGATTCACTATGATGTATATCGATAAGAGCCACCTAGTGAAATGAGAGCATACCACCACATACTGAACCTAACACACACATTGTGAATTCACGGTACGAGCGGTAATCAAGCGCCTCTTAAAACAACAGTCTACAAAGGACAGGAGTAGAGGAGACTAGGTGAACACAGCTTTATATAAAGCTGAAAATAAACCAGGCAAGCTGCCAAGATCTTTCAAGAAATGAACGACACTGATAAAAAAAGGCAAAAGAGGATAAAATTCTGTTTGTCCAGGGATGAGAAATTGTGTGTGTGTGTGTGTGTGTATTATATATATATATATATATATATATATATATATATATATATATATATATATATATATATATATATATATAGATAGATAGATAGATAGATAGATAGATAGAGATAGATAGATAGATAGATATAGATATAGATATATAGATATATAGATTTCTATATAGATAGATAGATAGATAGATAGATAGATAGATATAGATAGATAGATAGATAGAGAGAGAGAGAAAGAGAGGGAGAGAGGCGGGGGGGGGGGGATTTAAATACTGCTACTGCAGGATGTGTGCAGACAGTCAAGCCTGCCTCAGATGGATTAATAACAAGAACTGGAAAATACAACAATGTTGTGCACTAGGCCCTTTGCTTTAATTATTCTGAAGAATTTCGATGAGAGAAAGCAGGAAATGAAAGAGAAAAGGTAGTTACAGTTGAACGCCCCTGAAAGCAACTAAATGCGTAAAACTCCCTCTCTGAGAACCAATCCGAAAGGATCATTAAATCTAAGGGGAAAGTAAAAAGAGAAAAAAAAACTGCTGAACTGTCATTTGAATTTGTTCAGTCGTTAGCTTAATTGGGCCCTCAGCGTAGTTTGTACTGCTTGTAAGCACAAGATGAAACCTGCTTCCCTGAGAAAATGCAAGCGCTGGGATTGTAATTACAGTGACTGCGCAGAGAGGTCAGCGGTACGAGCAAGGAAAGGCTGAGCTTAAACACTGCAGCAGAGTGCAGAGAGAGAGAGCCGGGAACAAGCGTGTATGAAAGGATGTTCACCTTGTAGAACACGACAGTCAAACCATGTTCAACATGGCAGGTAAAGAAGAATTACACCACAGGATAACAAGCTAGTTAGTGTATCTCTCTCTCCCTCGCTCCCTCTCACTCCTTCTCTTTCTATGAGTCAGGCCACACCCTCCATACCCTCGCAGGCTCATTTTCATTGCCTAAACGTGACCTTAGTAAGAATTTAAACATTCTGTAGCCAACATCCAGAATTGACTAAATAGGGACCACTGAGCAGGGAGTACAACACTGGGCATGGACTGGCCATTTCAGCTGGGGTGGGGTGTGAGATGAGCTTTCCAGTCCAGGAGAGCACGGATCTATGGGTAATGGAGAAGCAGCGTTCCCACCTCTGCTGGAGCTCCGTTCTCACGGCCTGAATCCTTCCAGCTGCCCCCGGGGACCTCTCAGGTTGTACATTTTCATTTTATTTAAATATTATTTTCTTATGCCCTGTCCTGGCAGCATGCTTATTTCCCAACAGCTTGGAATTCTGTCCAAATAATAATTAAAGTCATAAATCACGAGGCGGCCCTCCAGCAAAGCCCTGTGTTGTTCCAGCCGAACGCCTTGTAAACTGTTAATTTAATAAGCGGATAATTACGCATGCATATGCTTCTGAACTGAGACATTGCACTAGCACTAACAAGGCACTCAGTCTGTCACTCGCACAAACATTAAATGTGTGTGCAAGTATTTATTTTAATGTGAAAATTAAATTCCAAAACCATAATTTATTCAAAACAGCTGTTGTTTGTATGTGGTATTTTTAAAAAGACGTTTTAAGGACAGCGATGGCTTGATTCAATTGAATCACAGTGTTGGTAATATATTTAGACAAAATCCTGCACGCCTCCAAACACCTGGAGGAAAGATCCACTCCAAAGGAAGAAACAGATAGTGGCAACATCTCTCACATGGCTTTCTTCTTATAAACATATTGAAAAGTGTAGAGATTCATTAAAACAGAAAAAAAAAATGAATTAGGCTCTGTGAATGGGTTCGTGATTTTTGGAGTAACCGTCCCACGCTTTCATCAACCCTCGTCAGCAGTGTCAGGCAATGGCTTTGAACAGCCATCCGTTTCCTTTTCTAACAGCTGCCAGTCACAGCAGAGCCTTGTTCTGAGGGTGGAGGTTGCTGCTGTACGCAGAGTATTGTGTATGTTAAAGATGAACCAACAAATGAAAAGAAAAGAATCATTAGTTTGAAGGTTGTGTGAATCAAGGCTCTAAGGCTCTGTGACACCGTTCAGCGGGGTAGTTAGGGAAGTTAGAATAAGCCAGCGCAGTGACAAGGGTCAGGGTGGTGAAACAGACAGAGTCAGTGCTTATGCAACCAGGGAGGTGACATTACAGGGAGGTTATACAGACGTTTGGGCTACAAAGAACTTCTGTGGAGAAAAGGTTTTAGTGATTTAGATTAGCTTAATGTCTACAGGGCCATTACTATAGTAATTGCAGTGCCCAACCGTCTGCCTGCATTGCTATTGTAGTGCCTCTGTCTATCTATCTGCATTGCAATTGCAGTGCCCATCTGTCTGCCTGCATTGCTATTGTAGTGCCCCTGTCTGTCTATCTGCATTGCTATTGCAGTGCCCATCTGCCTGCATTGTTATTATAGTGCCCGTCTGTCTGTTTGCATTGCAATTACAATGCCCGTCTGTCTGTCTGCATTGCTATTGTGGTGCCCCTGTCTGTCTGTCTGTCTACATTGTCATTGTAGTACCCCTGCCTTTCTGTCTGCATTGTGTGTCTCTCTGTCCTCAATGTGACTGAAGGGAAGGGTCCCTGAGAGATCTGAACCCTCACAGTGTAAAGGTTTCTCCCGACCACTAAACCCATGCTTGCATATCTTTATCATATTATATATGATAAAGACATTGAGGAAGACTTACGGTCCAAAAGTCCAGTGAAAACCGCTTAATAGAATCACTAATTAACGAAATCAACCTCATTTCGAAATAAAAACTAAAAATCTCTTTGCTGTTCGTACAATACAAAACCTACTGCTGCTGCTAAACTGAATCACCCTTTCTGTGTTATTAAAATGAATGTATTTGAGAGAGCATGAAGCTGCTCTGCAGATCCTCACACTAGCGGTTACACTTACACCATTGTACAGCTGGGTGACACGACAACTTAAGAGCAGTTAACAGCAGCTAAAAGCATTTCTCACAACTAAAGCTTTGCTCACAGCAGAAACATTGCTCACAGTTAAAGGTGTCTCTGGCTTACAGTAATGAATTCATTTGACAGGTCAAACTGATATAACTGTGGCTGTCAGGGTCATTATCTTTCCCGTTCAAATTGGCACTGCAAGAGAAATACAAGTAGAGTCTTGATGTGGGGAGGAAAGTGGGGTTCAGCAGCTCAGTGGTTAGAGAAAAAGAGGGGCTGCAGAGTTTAAGGCAGGGGGTTTGAGTAGCTCAGTGGTTAGAGAAAAAGAGGGGCTGCAGAGTTTAAGGCAGGGGGTTTGAGTAGCTCAGTGGTTAGAGAAAAAGAGGGCTGCAGAGTTTAAGGCAGGGGGTTTGAGAAGCTTAGTGGTTTGGTTTAAAGAACACAAGTTGTAGGAGTCAGTTTTCAATGCTCTACAGGGTTTTATTGACCTGTTTAAAACAAATACCAACCTTGAAAGGCTCTGAGATGTCTGGAGCAGTGGAGTAGCTGTCTGATATTTTAATAATTGCTTGTTTCTATCTGCATTGAATATTTATTTTCTTTCTTTCATAATCATAACCAGGGCAGCCCGGAGAGACTCAGAGTGAATTGGGGGATTTTAGGGGATTAACAGCTCGCAGATCTAATTGGATTTCCTGGGTTTTGAACTCATTTATTGATTTTAAAGTTGAATAGTGACTCTGATGAGGAACACAAAGGGACCAGCTGCACATCTGCAAAAGCCTGGAGTTCTTGCAGTAATTCCAGTTGCGTGATATCTGGTACAATGTATTAATACATACTATCAATATATAACCACGCACACTTACAGTGCTGCAAGTTAAAATGAAACAGCTTCCCTGGAGGAATTAGAGGGATAGTCTTGTATCCCTCCAGGACAATAGAATCACTTTGCAGGCTGTATGAAAGCAGCTCCGTCCTGGCTGCCCACAGCCCTGCCCCTCACCTTATTGACAGTGTGATGGCGGGTTAATCAGTGTCATCCTGGCTGCTCACAATAGCCCTTCACCCTATTGGCAGTTGAGCATGATTTAGACGTCAGTCCCTCACTCTAGCCAATTGTTCTTGTATTATAGTTGCTGTACTAAATAGCAGGTGGTATAACAAAAGTGCTTACAAATAAAAATACCCCACAAATTAAATACAACATGGCATATGATAAACCAAGAAGGTAAAATGACGAGACACCATGTCAGACTTTATTAGGATATATATCTACTAGTGGTATTTCAAATGTTGTACACCTCAAACTATAACAATACAATAGTTACTACTCTGAACTAGTGATTTAATAGATGCAGATTCAAACTCAAATCAGCGTATTGTACAGTGCTATTCATTTTGTATTTGTTCATAATTGCAAGAAAGGTGGAAAAACGAAAGCTCTGTGCTGTAACAGGTGTGTGCTAGTATAAGAATACAGTCAGGCAGTTCACAATTCTTTCTTTTACTTTAGCTGGAGTGCGTCTCAAGAGATTGTCTGTACAACAATAAGGGAGCAACTTATTTCTTTTTGGTGTTCCAGGCCAGGCAGTGGCGTGGTCGGCACGGAGGGTATGCTGAGACGACCGTGGCAGATTACAAGCATGTCAGCCGTGGTGATCGTGCAGAATAGGGGGTTAAAGGCTAATCGGAAGAGACTGTGCCCATCATTAAATGTGCCAAGTTGATTTATATAATACATTGGAACATGCCTTGGCTTTAACCCTTAGTAAAGCCAGGATCTGCTAATCACAGGACAGTAGGAGTGAGTCAGTGAGGTATTCCTTAAATGTAAAGTGGGTGAACTCAGTATACCTGTGTTTACCCTCGACTACACTACACTGCTAATAAACAGAACTGTAGATCAGGGCCGTAGCCAGCCATGTAAAATCACTGAGGCACTTTCCCATGGACCGCACAACATCATGTAAAATCACTGAGGCACTTTCCCATGGACAGCACAACATCATGTAAAATCACTGAGGCACTTTCCCATGGACAGCACAACATCATGTAAAATCACTGAGGCACTTTCCCATGGACAGCACAACATCATGTAAAATCACTGAGGCACTTTCCCATGGACAGCACAACATCATGTAAAATCACTGAGGCACTTTCCCATGGACAGCACAACATCATGTAAAATCACTGAGGCACTTTCCCATGGACAGCACAACATCATGTAAAATCACTGAGGCACTTTCCCATGGACAGCACAACATCATGTAAAATCACTGAGACACTTTCCCATGGATAGCACAACATCATGTAAAATCACTGAGGCACTTTCCCATGGACAGCACAACATCATGTAAAATCACTGAGGCACTTTCCCATGGACAGCACAACATCATGTAAAATCACTGAGGCACTTTCCCATGGACCGCACAACATCATGTAAAAGCACTGAGGCACTTTCCCATGGACCGCACAACATCATGTGCATCTGATTTTAAATGTAGTTTGCCAATCTTCCTGTGACATCAAAGCTTTGCATAATTTCTGCTGTGGAGAGATCAATCTCATCTCTGTGACAGTACAGCAGGGTAAGACCATAAAGCCATTCTTCAGACATGGACAATCTTGTCCAGTCCTTCAATCGACGGACAGCAGTTCTGACTTTATACTCATGAATATGCATTTGACTTCTTTTAATGTGATTGGCCAACGGTGAGGCTCTTTGCAAACCAGCGCACTGTGAACTCAACACAACCCTCAACTGAACTAGCAGTGTCAACCACGCACTGTCTGAAATAAACCTTGAACTATCCCACTTACTTCAAATGCAAAAGTCAAAAACTTCTCAATACACCAGAAGGGATATTTAGAGTTTCTGGCTCCACCTGCCTTTGATGTTGTAATTAGCATCAGTAAACCATTCCAGTTTTTTCATTTAATCATGGAAAAATGATAATAACAAAACAACAACAGCTGAAATATTTTTTAACCTCTACATTCCTGAAACCACGACGATGATCGCTTTACCCTCACTAAATGCACGTTGTAGCTACAAGACTAAACCTCCTGTTTCATTAAACAAAGACTGCACCCTCGCTAAACTCGTCAAACAAAAAAATGAATAACAATTGCGATGATAAATGATGTGTTTGCATTATAAAAGCACTACTTAAAATGCAAAACAATTCATTTTATTCCACTGCCTTCATTCTGCACGTTATTCGCTAGAGTAGAAAGAAGTTACTTTTCGATAAAAAAAATTGAAAGTCAGCAAAAAACATATTTGAGGGCAGGTACATTCAGCAGAACTAAAACCTCAAAACCAGCAATAAGATATAATTTAAATACTGATATTACATTGAAATACAGACTACTAAACACATCAATCAAAGCAACAACCTGTCACTCACGAAAGGAGAGGTGGGGGCTACAGATACTCAACATAAGTAAATAGAGACAATTTAAACTTCCAGTATGTCGATCTGCACACTGCTTGACCACACAAAACAACTATTTATACACCCACTTCCAGCTGTGCATTGGCCTGTTCATCACGGAGCCCAGTGTTTGAGTCTCAGGACCCAGTTGTGGCGACACTGCGTAAAGCCCAATATGTTTAAGAAATATTTATGTGCAGTATGCTACAGTGTCTATCAGGGGCAAGCCCCCAAGCTCCTTCCTACAATGAAGTAATAATAGTCACAAGCTGACCTCTAAACCATTATATAGAATTGTTCAAATGTGTATAAAGTGAGTCGCTAAACTGCAGTTTGCAAGCCACTTCCACTAGTGGTTTAGAATTGGAATATTAGTGTCCAAACTATTTTGCCTGTTTTTTACTGTTGTTAGATTTGTGGCTATAACTCTAACTATAAAGGTTACAGAAACATGTCATACATGAGACTCCCCCTGTTCAATACAGATAACAAAAACCACAGAAAAAGAGAGACGCATTTTAGAATAACAAAAAAATTATTTATTGTTTGTAAAAAAATATTATATCATGTCCAGCGCAAATCTGACAGTGTACAATGAAATGTCAACATGTAGGGAACATGGAAAAACATTTTTGAACAAATCGGATAAAAGAAAATAAAGGAATTATGGCCATAAATACAAAAGGGACCAAAAGCAAACAAAAAAACTTTTTGGAAATTTGCAAAAGAAAACAAAAAAAAAAACATTCAAATTATTTGTCCCAGGCACCCTGATCATGTGGCACAAGATGGGGCTGTTCACTGTGGCTTGAATTGCCAGCATGGAGTCAACCAGGGCAACGTGACCCTAAACAGCTCTGGTCACAAGATGTCAGTTGTTGTGCTGCCATTTTTAGTTCACTTAAGCTCTTGTCTATCTTAATTAAAACTAATTCATGTCAAAAAACACAATTCAAAATGGTATGGTGCAGATGCTGTCTGTGTGTGTATGTGTTTACGTGTGTGTGTGTGTGTGTGTGTGTGTGTGTGTGTGTGTGTGTACGTGTGTGTGCGCTGCCTGCCTTCCACTGCTGCACAGCATGTCAGTCATTAGGGGAAGCAGCTGATTGGTTAAAGACAGGAAACAAGACCCTGAAGGGGTGGGGATCAATACCCTCTCCACAGTTGATCTGCAAGCAAGGCCTGCAAACAAAGATTCATGTAATCTTATACCAGATATCATGCATTAAAATGAAAATACATGTTTGCTGGAACAAAACTGCAAATTGAAAGATATTTATAGTAATACAAGACAATGCAATACAATTTGCTCTTGCATAGCACTCTTCATGCGAAGCATCCCAGGGCACTTTACAACAAGACCCAAAAACAAATGGCTAACAGCCCAGCCTAACAGTAAGTACGTGAAAACAGATACGTCTTTAAACCTGACTTAAAAGAGTACGTTGTAGTTGCATCTCTGATATCACTTGGAATAGAGTTCCAGAGACGAGGTAACACTTAAAAGCTTTTCCTCCTGATTTTAAGTGAATACGAGGGATAACCAAAATATCAGCACTTGCTGACCGTAGAGTGCGACTCGGAGTGTAAGTAGATGTCTATGAGTTACTTTGTTATCAGCTGTGGGCGTCACAGCCAGCAGAGTGTGATGTTAGGCAGGGAAGCAGGCAAGAATAGAAGGAGCTGTTGCAAACCCAAGATTGTTATTAAGGAGAAGAAAAAAGGACCATATCCACAACGAGGAACTATTTAAATATTTACATATAACACAGGTGAACACAAAGTAAGACCTGTAACAGGTTCATATATGCAGCAAAACGCTATCCCTTAGCCTCTGACACCCAGACTGACTAAAGCTGCCAGCATATATACATGAACAAGTATACCCTTCCCCCCTGACTAAACCAAGTGAGCAGGTACCTCTATTCAAACTATCAAATATTTATAATAAAATTAGTGACTGCAAAATATTCAAAATATCCTAATACATAAATATCATAAAACAAAAAAAACAACAAACATACACGTGCATCAAATACATAGTAACATAAACAATCATAAAACACTTTGCTTTTATAGTTAGTATGTGGTGCTGTCCTGACTACACTGAGGTATCAAAAGGCTTCTTAACCTCTTAACATAAGATGGCTGTTTTTCACTTTCTCACACAAAATGGAGGACAGCTCTATCCTATACAACTCAGGTAAGTTAACACTAAAACAAGGTTTTACAGAAAATACAGAAACAAAGAAAAATGTTTTAAAGGTTTTACTTTTTAACACAGCTAGATCCACACATTGCGCTGAAAAACTGATCCTTTCTGTTGTGGTAGTGCCGCAAAAGTGCCTCAGTTATATGGAGCACAGGATAAGCCCTATTACCTGGAGGTCGTCGGTTCGAGTCCAGGCTATTCTACTGCCGGTCATGGAGTGGAGTTCCCAGGGGGCTGCGGTGCACAATTGGCCGAGCGCTGCCCAGAGTGGGGAGGATTTAGGTCGGTCACGGTGCCCTTGGCTCACCGCACACCAGTGAACCCGCCCCTGTAGAGTCGCCGGGTGCCTGCAGGCCTGCCTGTAAGCAGCCCAGAGCTGTTTGGTCCTCCAACGCTGTAGCTCTGAGGTGGCTGCATGGCGGGCTTGCAGAGTGAAAAGAAGCACATGTTTCTGAGGACATGTTTGTCCGTCTTCTTCACTCCCGAGTCAGTGCGGGGGTGGCAGGCTTACAAATTGGACATTTCAAATTGGGAAGAAAATGAGGCAAAACACAATTGGAGATTGCAAATTTAAAAAAAAAAAAAAAAAAAGGAAAGTCGAAACAATTCCATTACTGGCTCTACAATGCGAGGGAACTCGCTCCATCACATCAGCTGATCATGAATTCAAGTGTGTTCCATTTCAAACCCAAGGGGGAGAAGACCTACTCTGTGCCAACCCAGGCCCACGGTATTTGTAATGAATTAACATCTCATCCCATTGAATTAAATGGAAAGTCAAGAGCAAGCTCTGTATTCAAGAGGTAAGGACGGGTTGTATGCTGATGTCAGTCTTATTAACAGATCAGCCACTGGGAGGAGATTCACTACATATTCCAGGCTGATAACATCATCTCTCTACTGCTCTGTACAAAGAAAAAGACCTTGACAAATCTCACAGTGGAAAACCACAAGTCTACACTTTCCACCATTTGAATGACTGCAGAGCCCCGCAACAGCAGTACAGGCGTCCCCAGGAATCAATTCTGTGTCGATTACAAGCTAAACAACCTGAGAGAGAAGCAATAGAGTATCAATGAGCCGCAGCTTTCGCAGAAACCTCGCAGAACTCTCTCACAGCGCCTGGGAGAGCAGCTGGCAGAACACTGCAGTTACAATTAGAGTCTGAATATTCATGTGTGCCCAAAATACCAGCATGTACCACTCCCTTTTGTTATGCGCAAAATTGCACTCCTCACTGAAACACCATGAAACCTATTCATTGTGCAGCTAGATTCAGAGTCTTTGCCACGTAATGATGTGGGAACTTTCCATATACTTCTGATCAGCTGCAATACACAGGTCCTGGCTGAGAGGGCAGGGGAAGCAATGCTGTATGATCCGTTAAGGACCCGGGTTCTCCTGTCTCAGACTTTAAGTCTTGCTGATTCGCAACTGGATAATTATGCCAATAAAGCAGGTCATAACATATGAAAAATAATCCTCTGTCTTAATTGTAAAGCCTGGTAAAGCGTAGTTAATCACAGTGAAAACATGATAAAGCATCAGAACGGATGGTGAACAGCGAAGTTACTGTAACTAAACTTTAATAACGAAACCGACTAGACCGATGTTAAAAAATAAATACACTTTAAGATTCCAATAGTAAACTTTTTTAATCTTGCATAGTATTTTGGGATATGAGTCTTAGAGCAAAGATAGGCATCCTTTAATAAACTATAATTCATGGAATAGGCCATGCTGTAGAAAATACAGACCTAAACACAACAGAAGAAAATGTACAAACAAGAGGAGACCATTCAGTCCATGAACGCTCGCCTGGTTCCTAGAAGCTGATTGATCTTAAAGGATCCCACTGATTCAGCATCAACAACATGTCTAGGTAACCCAGTTCATACTCTCATCACTCTCTTTATGAAGAAGTGTCTTCTTCCCTCTGTCCTAAGTTTACTGTCTCTCAACTTCATTTCTAACTGTATTCTGGTCCTGGTTTCTGTACTGCACTTGAATTAGTGGTTAAACTTTGTCAACTCCTTTAAAGATTTTAAAGACTTCAATTCATATGTATTATTGAATTGCACCTTCTACACCTAAATACTGTATAAGAGAACTCTTGGGCTGTCGTTACCGAGAGTTACTCTTTGTGCTTGAGATGCTGTGTTAATATCAGACAGCATTCACAAACCCCCAGTGACACGCCACTCTGCGTCGCTGCTGTCTCTGTTTGTTCAGTTTAGGTTTTTTGCTTCTTAATTTTCTTCCTTGTGGCAATTACTAAGTGTGTCAGGTGTTGTGTTACAGAATTAGGCTCATTGTTTGTGTTCAATGAAGCTGCATTTATTTGCTCATTTCCAGTTAATTCCTGATTAAATTGCAGCTGTGTTTCCAGGGAATTATTCTGGAAATGTCACTGCTCAGGCTGATTGCTCAACGGGGGAGAGGGCTGATACATAAAACCTGCTTATTACTGTATAAACGTTAGAAAATTGAACAGGCATAACGTACAGAAGTCTATGTAACTTAGAAACAGTACCCTCTGGTGAGCAATTTTAGGTACTGCAGGTCTGTTTCAATATGCACACGAAAGCCTGATTGAATTAAAGGGACAGTAGGGCAAATGTAACGAGGTGCAATATAAAGAATATTAGTTTCTGGTTATAAATTTATATTGAAAAAAATAAACTATGCCCATCTCAACAGGGTATAGGATTTGTCCTCCTTTTTCTAAATGTTGAAATACTATTATCGATCAATTTCAATTCTCAAAAGTTCCATGTACTCTATATAAGTTGCCATGTGCATACTCCTCAATTCTCTTCCTTTAAAAGTACGCCTTAATTGCTTTTTTAAATTCAACTAATTATTTTACTCCACTTGATTCCACTTGAATATATATATATATAGTAATTATTTTCCATGAACTCTTACAAGGCATCAATCCTATTAATATGTAAAACTGTTTAAACTCAGCAGCTCGGAGTCCTGCACATGGATCTCAGCCCTGATCAGATTCTGCTGTTTGTTAATATTCATTTGTGACCCCAGAATGAACTCAGCAGCAGGAAGCATTCTCATTGCTTTCATCCATTACCTTTGGATATTTATAAATCCACCTTGTTAATGCTGCACATCGTTGGGTGCTCCAATAAACAGCCTGTGGAATCCTGGCATAGAACACACAGTTCCACCCGGTGGGCAAATCACATTGCGCTTTCTGTGATTAGATTCCCAATGCACACAGCCAGTTCTGTATCTGTGTTACCTTGCTAACCAAGGCTTCAGAACCCATCCCCTTACCTCTTATTAGCCCAGGTAACATTTCCACAGGCCCCTCATTAAAGGAGTGCTCAGCCCTGATTTGAAATCCATTCCCTTGCTTCTTATTGGCCCTGACAACATAAGTACTGGCCCCCCAAAGAGACACACCTTCACTCTAGATTGGTCCTGTTCAACATATGTTTTGTGCAAAATGATGAGGCTCTGTATGCATTAATTACAGAGGTTTAAAGAGACCAGGGTATCGCCATGCAGTGTTAACAACAGGTCACATTGAGATTATAACCCTCTCTTGGTGGACAAGCAAATGCACATTTTCAAATAAAATAACACACTGTAAATTCACCCTATGGCTCTCCCAGTTAGGACAGTACCAAGTGGAGACCAGGACGAGCCAGGCCCTCAGGGGCTCTCTGGGACGTTTCACTGCCCCGGCCTGTGTGTTCCTGCAGCACAGTGGCTGGGCTGCTTCACCTCCCTGCTCCTTGGCGACCCCTGCTGGCTCATTAGCTTGGTACTATCCTCTACTCTGGTTCAGAAAAGGGGTCACCTGTCAATCCTTCTGCAGTGACGAGGTGGCATTCCAATAGAGGGAATTAAAAGGGGGGGGTCAAGTGCTAATAATAAAATAATTGTCTGGAGGTATCGAATGCTCCAGAGCTGAAGAGGTTAACAGCGTTTTTAAAGGAACCAGATCAGCAGCCTACTGGAAACAGTCGATTCCCAGGGGGGGAGGCAGGGGGATAACAGTACAGCTCAGGAGGGGAATGAGATACCAGCTCCATGCTCTGCTGGAGAGAGATCAGGAGTAGGTCTCCTATACCTGCACAGAGATTGCTGCTCTTGTCTGCAGCATGACTGCGCCCCTGTTCTTGTAAAAGAGAAATTTAATAAAGACGAATTCTCTCTCTCTCTCTCTCTCTCTCTCTCTCTCTCTCTCTCTCTCTCTCTCTGCTCCACCGCGACTCTATCCCCTGCACTGCAGCCAGTCAAGGTCATCCAGCCTGCACACAAATTTATTGCACAAGATCATGCAGCTGACCTGCTAAAGCAAGCCTGCAGGCAAGCACTGGTGCATTTGGCAGCCTACACATTCCATACATTATTCATCAGTCATCTCATTTCTGCGCACCATTTGGCAGGTGCAAGAAATTCAGTGTGTCCAATTAAATGCTACATATATATATAGATCAACTTACAGACTCACACCCACACACAGACAGAGGGAGAGATATTGATTTAGTTTTACCTTCTCTGAAGATTTTTGTCTATGTAGCCTTGGACTTGAACCAAGTCAAAATATACTAATAAATCACTGTGAAGTACTGAAGAGCACAGCCAATCACTGTGAAGCATTGTAAAGCACAGCCAATCACTGTAAAGCCCAAACACATTGCATATTAAAAAAAAAACTGTTAAGTTAGGGGAATCATGTTAAAACACTCTTAAGCATAGGACACTTTAAAGAGTAGTAAGCGTTTATAGTTTTCCTCCTTAACTCAGGATTGTATTATAACTCCAGTGTAATTCTGTCTGTGTTGTGTTTTTGCAGGTGATTGTGTGTTTATTCAACAGGTTTGGTTCAAGTGAAGATCTAGCAGGCAAGACTCTGCTCACCAGAGCTGAAATAACGCATCACTGGGGATTCACTGTCAGGTGACTTCATTCGCAGGGGACCTGTCGCTGTTGCCTTTCAACCCCAGTTTAATGGTGCGAGGCCACCTTCAGTGTTTAGGTAAGATAACAAAGTGGCGGTCGAGAATTACAAGAAACCGCTATGATAGGAACTGGGCATCGCCGGTTAGACCAGCGTTTATTCAGACTGGGAAAACAGGAGAGTGGTTTTATGTGAAATCTGCTAGAGAAAATAGACAAAGATATTCTATATCCTTGGTATAGAGAAGGGGTTTCTGCCATTCTGCCTGGCCACCTGCAAGGCAACGGGAGATGCATGTGGTTTATATTAATTCTCATTTTGAACAGGTTGAACACGCTTTTTGTAGACTGCTGTTTTTAAACTTTTATAGAAAATGATAACACTAATTACACTTCTGTAACTCTTGGGTACCTAATCACTTCCTGTTATGATGTAGTTCATCTTGAATTAACATAAGAATACAATCTGCGCACAACAGACTCATTTGCAGCGCCTGATGTACTGAGCTCAGAAGACATAAGGAACTGAGTTTGAAAGCACTGGTAAGCACTCATTTTAAAGAGAAGAGGCGAGTTTGATTTTGTTTGAAATTGATTTTGCTGTTCGATAACATCCTTTTCAAAGACACTATTGTTTACGACCTTCTTATTATCCACGGTCCATAGCATTAATAAGACCACACAGAAATCTCATTATAGTTAGTTAGGTAGACAGTGGCTCACCAGTGGCAATGCAGATAGGCAGGCAGTCACACTGCAATGGCAATGCAGACAGACAGACAGGCAGTCACACTGCGATGGCAATGCAGACAGACAGCAGTCACACTGCAATGGCAATGCAGACAGACAGCAGACAGAGGCAGGCAGACAGGCAGACAGGCAGGCAGTCACACTGCGATGGCAATGCAGACAGGCAGGCAGTCACACTGCAATGGCAATGCAGACAGGCAGGCAGTCACACTGCAATGGCAATGCAGACAGGCAGGCAGTCACACTGCAATGGCAATGCAGACAGACAGGCAGTCACACTGCAGGCAATGCAGACAGGCAGGCAGTCACACTGCAATGGCAATGCAGACAGGCAGGGCAGTGCAGACAGGCAGGCAGTCACAGCAATGGCAATGCAGACAGGCAGGCAGTCACACTGCAATGGCAATGCAGACAGGCAGGCAGTCACACTGCAATGGCAATGCAGACAGGCAGGCAGTCACACTGCAATGGCAATGCAGACAGGCAGGCAGTCACACTGCAATGGCAATGCAGACAGGCAGGCAGTCACACTGCAATGGCAATGCAGACAGGCAGGCAGTCACACTGCAATGGCAGTGCAGACAGGCAGGCAGTCACACTGTGATGACAATGCAGACAGACAGGCAGTCACACTGCAATGGCAGTGCAGACAGGCAGGCAGTCACACTGCGATGGCAATGCAGACAGGCAGGCAGTCACACTGCAATGGCAATGCAGACAGGCAGGCAGTCACACTGCGATGGCAATGCAGACAGGCAGGCAGTCACACTGCAATGGCAATGCAGACAGGCAGGCAGTCACACTGCAATGGCAATGCAGACAGGCAGGCAGTCACACTGCAATGGCAATGCAGACAGGCAGGCAGTCACACTGCAATGGCAATGCAGACAGGCAGGCAGTCACACTGCAATGGCAATGCAGACAGGCAGGCAGTCACACTGCATGGCAATGCAGACAGGCAGGCAGTCACACTGCAATGGCAATGCAGACAGGCAGGCAGTCACACTGCACACTGCAATGGCAATGCAGACAGGCAGGCAGTCACACTGCAATGGCAATGCAGACAGACAGCAGGCAGTCACACTGCGATGGCAATGCAGACAGACAGACAGGCAGTCACACTGCAGTGCAGACAGACAGGCAGTCACACTGCGATGGCAATGCAGACAGGCAGGCAGTCACACTGCAATGGCAATGCAGACAGGCAGGCAGTCACACTGCAATGGCAATGCAGACAGATGCAGGCAATGCAGACAGACAGCAGTCACACTGCAATGGCAATGCAGACAGACAGGCAGTAACACTGCAATGGCAATGCAGACAGACAGGCAGTAACACTGCGATGGCAATGCAGACAGACAGGCAGTAACACTGCAATGGCAATGCAGACAGACAGGCAGTAACACTGCGATGGTAATGCAGACAGACAGGCAGTAACACTGCGATGGCAATGCAGACAGACAGGCAGTCACACTGCGATGGCAATGCAGACAGACAGTGTCACACTGCAATGGCAATGCAGACAGACAGGCAGTAACACTGCAGGCAATGCAGACAGACAGGCAGTAACACTGCGATGGCAATGCAGACAGACAGGCAGTAACACTGCGATGGTAATGCAGACAGACAGGCAGTAACACTGCGATGGTACAGACAGGGCAGTCACACTGCGATGGCAATGCAGACAGGCAGGCAGTCACACTGCAGACAGACAGGCAGTAACACTGCAATGGCAATGCAGACAGGCAGGCAGTCACACTGCAATGGCAATGCAGACAGAGAGGCAGTAACACTGCAATGGTAATGCAGACAGACAGGCAGTCACACTGCGATGGCAATGCAGACAGGCAGGCAGTCACACTGCAATGGCAGTGCAGACAGGCAGGCAGTCACACTGCAATGGCAATGCAGACAGACAGGCAGTGGCACTGCAATGGCAATGCAGACAGACAGGGCAGTCACACTGCGATGGCAATGCAGACAGACAGTGGCACACACAATGGTGGCAATGCAGACAGACAGACAGTGGCAGTGCAATGGCAATGCAGACAGGCAGTCACACTGCAATGGCAATGCAGACAGGCAGGCAGTCACACTGCAATGGCAGTGCAGACAGGCAGGCAGTCACACTGCATGGCAATGCAGGCAGGCAGGCAGTCACACTGCAATGGCAATGCAGACAGGCAGGCAGTCACACTGCAATGGCAATGCAGACAGGCAGGCAGTCACACTGCAATGGCAATGCAGACAGGCAGGCAGTCACACTGCAATGGCAATGCAGACAGGCAGGCAGTCACACTGCAATGGCAATGCAGACAGGCAGGCAGTCACACTGCGATGGCAATGCAGACAGGCAGGCAGTCACACTGCGATGGCAATGCAGACAGGCAGGCAGTCACACTGCAATGGCAATGCAGACAGGCAGGCAGTCACACTGCGATGGCAATGCAGACAGACAGGCAGTCACACTGCAATGGCAATGCAGACAGGCAGGCAGTCACACTGCAATGGCAATGCAGACAGAGGCAGTCACACTGCAATGGCAATGCAGACAGGCAGGCAGTGCACTGCGATGGCAATGCAGACAGGCAGGCAGTCACACTGCAATGGCAATGCAGACAGGCAGGCAGTCACACTGCAATGGCAATGCAGACAGGCAGGCAGTCACACTGCAATGGCAGGCAGAGTTGTGACGACGTACGCGCTGTCCGTCCGCTCTGACGTTACCGTTAGTCGTAGTGTCTGACCTTGTGACGCTACCGTCAGGGCGTAAGTTCCGTAGTGTGCACCGATACCCCGGATTCCGTCTGTCACATGTCTGTCCGTTGTTGACACAGCTCCGTTACATTTCTAGGTCGACGTCGTCAGTGTGAGGCTGCAGACAGGGCAGGCAGTCACACTGCGGCAATGCAGGCAGGCAGGCAGTGCAATGGCAATGCAGACAGGCAGGCAGTCACACTGCAATGGCAATGCAGACAGGCAGGCAGTCACACTGAATTGGCAATGCAATGGCATGGCAATGCAGACAGACAGGCAGTCACACTGCAATGAATGCAGACAGGCAGGCAGTCACACTGCAATGGCAATGCAGACAGGCAGGCAGTCACACTGCAATGGCAATGCAGACAGACAGGCAGTCACACTGCAATGGCAATGCAGACAGACAGGCAGTCACACTGCAATGGCAATGCAGACAGACAGGCAGTAACACTGCAATGGCAATGCAATATTTGCACCCAATCCATTGCTGGTCATGCTATGCTCTGCTAGGTTTCCCTCTCTCAGTGTGTGATTCAATGCATACGATTGTCACTGTGTGTGTGTGAGAGAGAGATGGCTGTACAGGACAGACCTGTTGACCTGAGATCTGTACATTGGGTGATATTTATCAAGTGCTTCACTCCAAAAGTACAGAAATAAAAACTATAGTTTACAATAGAAAAACTCTTGGATTGTTGCCATTTTCTTGTAGACACATCTGTTTCTATAGATACTTGTAGATGTATGCAATGTTGGACGGATCTTTAGAACTAGAAATACATTCCTTTCATTTTCTAAGAATATCTGTAGATTTCTGAAGGAATTTTCACATGGTTTTGCTCATCTTTACTTACTCGTGCTGACTCTCTGGCAGGCTCTATGGTTCAATATCGGAGTCAGTCTGAGAGAGCAGCTTTCAAACTGGCTGTTTTAAGCAACACTGACCCATGGTGGCAGAATCAGCACAGTGCAGACAGGCAGGACATGGACTGTTGCCAGAAGCAGGAGGGGGAAGGGAGGAGGAAGGAAGTGAATGGAAACCAAGTACTTGAATATATTACCCCTCATTGAAACTGCAGGTTGTCAGTAAGGAGAAATATTGTAACAGGCAATAGTGATGGAGCTCCGATCTACCTGTGTCAGGTTTAGCAGAGGTATGATTGCTGTTCCAGTCCTGGTTGTTATGGTGACGCATTTGGGGATTGCTGTATTTGAAGGAGAGTGCTGTGTAGAGCTAGCCTGGGTGGTACCATGGAGTCTGTGTGTCTCTCTTTCCAGCGTGGGAATGCCTAGACTAACTCTGCTCAGCGCTAAGAGACTCCAGTGACTGTGCTGAAGTGTTACAGTGTTTATCATGTACAGCCATCACCACAGCAGCAGGCAGGCATTCAGTCATTAAATACTGTGGATTAATAACATCATTCCCATCACACTCCAGCCCTGCATCTGAAAACCCAACACACACATATACACAGGCAGTCACAGTCAACCACACACACACACACACACACATACGCACACGCACACACATACCCACACACACACATACACAGGCAGTCACAGTCAACCACACACCCACACACACACACACACACACACACACAGTAATATAGACCCAATGCTGCACAGTGACTCACTCACACTCTGCTGTAACTGAACTCCACACACCTTGACCTGGATAGCGTCCCACTGAACTGATACCTGACACCTCATTACAGATTCATCACTGCTGAGTGGAGGCTGCAGATCTTTAACTGAGTGTACTGAACACACAGATAAACACACACAAACACACACACACACAGGCGCACACACACACATATAGACACACACACACACTGGATACTGACACTGCGCACACACTCACACACACACACTTACACATACAAACACACACACACACACACACTGCATACTGACACTGCGCGCACACACACACACACACACACACACACACACAGACATACAGACATGCACACACTGACAAACACTGTATACTGCTAAGGTGTTACATCGGTATTTTTTATTGTTATTTTTTATGATGGATGCAAATTAAATGTTGTCTTTGCTGCAGTCTGAGCCTTCTCGGCCTACATGTTCTCCATTGGTTTCTCCTTGGTTATATAAAGTATTGATTGATTGATTGCTACTTACACTGACACACACACTGTGCCTACACTCATAAACTGTACACCAACAGACACTGACACACATTCACATTATTTGGAAGAGATTCAAGATCACAGTGAATGGCTGTCTGGTAGCCACCCATGTAATCCATCATACAGAAAGGAGTCTTGCAAGCAGATACAGACTTTAAGCTTTGAGTGGGAAACTATTTTATTTTATATTGTATCACTACTGGAGGACAACAAACACACTGGAGACACTGAGAGACATTCCACAGGAAACGTTCAAGTCAAACCCCTGACATGAGTGCATGAAGATCCTCACTGCTATTTCCTATTCAAAAAAAGATCTGCTTTGAGTAAGAAACTAACAAAAGCACAAAAGAGTTTTGTTTCCCCTGCTGTCCCCTTGTGTAGGCTGGGAGTTAGGAAGGGTGTGTGGAGAGAGCTGGGATTACAGGAAGAGGCCAAGTCTGTCGGATCGCTTTCCATCATTTCACTCAGAAATTCTTGACGCTTGCCTGCACCCCACTGTCAAACAAACTCAAACATCAATACAATAATAATAAGAATATTAAACTGAGCAACTCGAGATATGTAGAAATACTGACAGTAGTGCCTCATCGTCGCTGTGTTCCTTCTGTTTCTGGGGTGTAGGAGGGGTGTATCTTGGGGTCTCCCTGTTATTGAGAGAGTCTCATGGTCGCTGTGTTGCTTCTGTTTCTGGGGTGTAGGGGGGGTGTATCTTGGGGTCTCCCGGTTATTGAGAGAGTCTCATGGTCGCTGTGTTGCTTCTGTTTCTGGGGTGTAGGGGGGGTGTATCTTGGGGTCTCCCGGTTATTGAGAGAGTCTCATGGTCGCTGTGTTGCTTCTGTTTCTGGGGTGTAGGGGGGGTGTATCTTGGGGTCTCCCGGTTATTGAGAGAGTCTCATGGTCGCTGTGTTGCTTCTGTTTCTGGGGTGTAGGGGGGGTGTATCTTGGGGTCTCCCGGTTATTGAGAGAGTCTCATGGTCGCTGTGTTGCTTCTGTTTCTGGGGTGTAGGGGGGGGTGTATCTTGAGGTCTCCCGGTTAGTGAGAGAGTCTCATAGTCGTTGTGTTCCTTCTGTTTCTGGGGTGTGGCGGGGGTGTATCTTGGGGTCTCCCGGTTATTGAGAGAGTCTCATAGTCGCTGTGTTCCTTCTGTTTCTGGGGTGTAGGGGAGTGTATCTTGGGGTCTCTCGGTTATTGAGAGAGTCTCATACTCACTGTGCTCCTTCTGTTTCTGGGGTGTAGGGGAGTGTATCTTGGGGTGTCCCGGTTATTGAGAGAGTCTTAGTTGCTGTGTTCCTTTTGTTTGTGGGGTGTAGTGGGGGGGGGGGGTGTATATCTTTGGGGTCCCTTCATTATTGGAAGAGCCCCCCATAGTCATTGCAGCCCTTTCTCTGTCCACACGCCTCCTGCAGCCGCTCTCCACCTGACAAGGTGATCACCTCCTCCTGGGGGGGGGGGGGGGGGGCAGGGAGAGAGGGAGGTGGAAAAAACAAATCAGTAAAAGCAAAATCGGGAAAATGAAATGCTGGCAGCGAAAAGCATTAATACAGCTGTACCTCACAAACGACTGCCCTCACAACATCAGCCCTGTGATAAAGCTGCTGCCCATGTGATAACTCTTATTGTGATAACCCTGCCCATGTGATAACTCTTATTGTGATAACCCTGCCCATGTGATAACGCTTATTGTGATAATGCTGCCCATGTGTTATATCTGCACCTTGTGGAAGTCGATGAGGTCAGCCAGTGTGGCATGGCGATTCTGGTCGACGCCCAGGAAGCTGTAGTAATCCCCTGAGGCGTCGATCAGGAAGTGCTTGAAGCCACTCTGCTGCCGGTACGAGAGCGTGTACCCCCAGATCCGCTCGCTCACACGCACTAGGAAGGAACCCTCGAGGGAATTCATCAGGAGAGACTCAGACTCCTGCCGAGAGATTATACCTTTGAGGGGGGGGAGAGGGAGAGAGTGGGTTAGAGAGGGAGGGAGAGGGAGAGAGTGGGTTAGAGGGGGGGGGAGAGGGAGAGAGTGGTGGGAACCCCTCTCTGTAGAGACCAGCCTCTCTGTGTACCCAGCTGTAATCCAGTTAAACCTCTCACTCACTCACTCTACACCGTGCCCTGAGAAAGCAGAAAGTGCCTGTGTGTGCGTGAGGGAGAGTGACTGTTTGAGTGTATGTGTAACTGTGTGTGTGTGCGTGTAGTTATAATATAATAATATAATAATAATAATTTAATGTAATACAATTATTTGAATGTAGTCATTTTTACATTTTCAGGAGAATTCAGCAATTTACAAATTATTTAAAGTAATTGTTTCTTAATTTGACTTAATATTAGTGACATAATAACGATGTATAACCCTCCCTTAAGTATCTATCATTCACCTGAGCTGCTGTCGCTTGCTCCACAGCCAAGCTGTGTGACCCACTGTACCGTAACAAAGGCAGCGGCTTTTAGAGGTAATTAGCCAGGGAGCTTCTAAATTATTGAACACATCACTCCCTCCCTCACTCGACCTGCCTCTCTCTCTTCATCTCCACTCTCTTCACCTACTCCCTTGTCCTCTCTCCTCCCTCTTCTCGTTTTCTCTTTTATTCCATGCCTCGCTGCCAAGCCTCTCTGGTTTCTGTGATATTCCACACTCCTATGGGGCGGTGAGGGTACCCTTGTTTTCCAGCACCTTGACCGGGGAAGGGCTCAAACACAACTTTGACAGCATTCTCTTTCCTTCTTTTCCTTTGTTTTAATTTTTGTAATATTTTAAGAGCCCTTGTGATTGATTTCATGCAGAGTCTCAGCGTCACTTTGCCGCTGTTTCAGTCTTGATTAATGTCCCGTGTTTCAGACACACTGATGTTTTCACTGCTCTCCATTTAAACAACCAGCTCAAGATTTATTCCAGACAGACAGACAGACAGACTAAACTCACCCATTCCTACACACACAGACATGTAGACCGACTCACACACACACACACACACACACAACATGAACACTCACTCAATCACATACACACACACAGACATGTAGATAGACAAGCACACAAACTCTCACAGTTACACAGGAACTCGCACACAGTCACACTCTTACCATGGAACCAGGGTGCTATCTGGTCGCTGTTCCTCTCGAAGCCGGCTCTCTTGGGCAGCTGCTCCTCTCTGAACCAGCGAAGCACCGACAGGCGAGAGGCAGGCCGGGGGGGGCGAGACCAGGTGGGGCTGGGGAGAGGGCGAGGCAGTGAGACTGAGGCAATAACACATGGAGCAGGGAGACTGGGGAGGAGACTGTGAGACGGCTGCAAGTGTGCATTGACAGGCATGCATTATCAGGAGTGCATTGACAAGTATGCATTGACAGGCATGCATTATCAGGTGTGCATTGACAAGTGTGCATTGACAGGCATGCATTATCAGGTGTGCATTGACAGGCATGCATTATCAGGTGTGCATTGACAAGTGTACATTGGCAGGTGTGTACCTGTCTGCAGCGGGGAGCCCGGCGCTAGTGCTGTGTCTGCGGTTCGGAGTGGCTCTGCCGGGGCCAGGCCCCTGGATGTCTGCCAATGGCAGGGGTGTGGAGACTGTGTGCGTTGACGGGTCCCTGGTCACAGGGCAAGTGCTGTGGCGCCGGTTCTGACCCGTTCCATTCAGCTGGGTCTGCTGGAAGAGTCCGCTGAGCCCAGCGACCCGGCCCCGCTCGATCGCTCGCAGTGACTGGCGCTGGTACTCGGCTCGGGCGAGACGGGCCTTGTGCTTCATATCCTCATCAGCAGCTTTGGACCTAAGCACTAACAGAGAGGGTGAGGGTGTTGGGATAGTGAAGGGGAGTGATGAGGAGGGAGAGAGGGAGAGAGGGATGATCACACTTACACTGCTCCTGCCATTCCTTGTCCTCTCCCTCTTCTCTCTCGCTCTCTTGTCTATCCTGGGTCAAAGAGATGTACAGCTCTCTTGCTCTCCTCTCCTCTGCTCTCCGGATCTCTTCCTCTCCTCGCTTCCTCTCCTGCTCTTCGCGCCGCTGAAAAATAGGGAAATGAACTGGCTCCGGTGTTTAACAGAATCGTTAAATCATTTGCAGGATTTAATGGCTCTGCATTTCCTAAAGGATGCTGGGCTGTTTAATATTTTAAAAAAAGTTTTTTTTAGAAAGATCTCATTAATTAAGGAGTCCTAAATCATACAGAACAACTGATTTAAGACAAATTAAATCACTGCTCACCCCTTCACTCCCACACTCACCAGCACACTTTGTTCCTGAGGACGGCTTCTGGTCTCTCTAGTCGTAAGACTGGTGATCCACGAGTGACTGGTCACCAGAGTTTTGTCATGTGTTAATAGACTCACACAGGCTCCCAGACTCTCCTCTCTCACCCTCTCTCTCTCTCTCTCTCTCTCTCTCTCTCTCTCCTCTCTCTCTCTCTCTCTCTCTTTTTCTCACCCGCAGATCCTCTTGTATCTTGGTCTCCTCTCTCCACCTCTCTGCCACACAGCGTGCTTTCTCCTTCGCCATCGCGGCACGGAACTTCTGCTCGATCTCGGCCTCCTTCTCACGCCTGCAAAGAGTGAGGGAGAGAGAGGGAGAGAGGAGAAGGATGAGAGAAAAGAGACAGCACCATCAACTCCTCTAGCTTCAGAACCTGGTACTCTGTAGTCTCTCCCTCCCCCCTCTCTCTCTGACCCTCTCCTTCCTTCTGCCCTCCCCTTCTCTAATACTCCTAACCTCCCATCCCCGTCTTCACACCACGCCCTCTTCTCACTCTTCTGCTCGCTCTCTCACCACAGTTCCTGTGCCTCTAGTTGTGCCTGCCTCCTCGCTCGCTCTGCCATCAGTTCCTCTGCAATCTGTTCATAGGGTCTGTCTCCAGGGGCGTTGCCCATCACCCAGACCCACACCTCTCCGTCATGTCCCTGCAGCCAACGCACTGCCTTCCCACTGCCCCCTGGGGCAATTAAAAGACACACATAGGGCAATTAACAGAGAGGCAGGTCACGGTCACCCCTCTTCTCCCTCTCTCCCTCCAGTCACACACTCAGTTACCAAGGTACTCACCCCTCCTCACCCTCTCCGTGCCACTCTCCTCCCTCTCCCTCTCTCTCCAGCGCCGGAGCTGCTCCTCTCTCATCTTGTAGAACAGGATCTGTTTCTGCTCATCGTTGAGCTCCGTCAGCAGCTCGGGGTCGATGTACAGATCTCTGAGGATCTGCTGCATCATCCTGATGGCAGGGTGGGGCACTCAGAGACACACTGACACTCACACACACAGAGACACACTCACGCTCGCACACTCAGAGACAATCTGGAACACACTCAGAGACGCACCTTCACATCCACTCACACTCAGGAGCGCACTCACACACTCTCACTATCAGCAACACACTTACACCTACAGAAACACACTCAAGCACTCTCTCCAACACAACAGTCCAACACTACGGTCTGTCTGTCTCATTATACAACAGAAATGGACAACATCACCACGCGACGCACAAGCCGTCAAGACAGCCTCACTGCAGTCTCTCTCTCTCTCTCTCTCTCTCTCTCTCTCTCTTTCTCTGTCGATCACTCTTATGTTGATGCTGGAAAGGCGTAGACTGTGAGATCTATTTTCAAGATTCAATACACCTACTGTCACATGATACCCCCCTCTCTCTCTCATACCCTCCTCTCCCTCCCTCTTCCCCTCTTCAATCATTTCCCCTCTCTTTCAGCCTCCACCACTCCCCTTTGCCTCTCCCCTTTCCCTCTCTTCTCTTTTTTCAGTTCCCGTCTACTCTTTCCTTCCCCCTCTGCTCTCCTCCATTTCCAAAAACCTCTCATCAGCAGAACAACACTCTTTCTCACTCTACTCTGGGGGAAAGAGATGGAGAGGGAGGAGGATTGAGAGAGAGAAAGAGGTCAGGGATAGGAGAAGGAGATATAGATGCAGGAAAGAGAGAGAAGGAGGGAGAGAGTGACCACTTAATTGCTACAGCTGTTAGTCTGGTTTTCATAGTTTCATGTGACATTGCAGCACTATAGTGCCTGGAGACAAGTTTCATTGTGATTGTCTGAACAGAGCCTGGGTGGAGAGACTTCACCTGTGAGCACGTGAGTGTGGGAGGAGACCGTAAGCACACAGTTTAAGTCACATTTACTTGAAATGAAATTAGACCACACGCACACACACACACACACACGCAAAGGACTTCATTTCATTGATCAGAGGTCTTTAATTTGAACAACATGCAGTGTGTCAGTGAGAAGAGCTCTTTAATGCAGAGTAGTGTGTGTGTGTGGTGCTGTGCACTGCTGCAGCCCTCAGGAAACCATCAGAGTTGCTAATTGCATTTCACACAGAACAACTGGAGAGGTGTGCAAACAGGAGCTTTCATCAGAGGGTTGTCGCTCCTTTGAATGAAACACGTCTGTGTGTACAGAGGAGCAATTACTCAGTGGAAGTGTCCCTAGCTTAATTCATTAGCTTGGGGACCCCAGTGCCCCCCAGGTAGAGTGCAGGGAGAGTCTGGTGAGCAGGGTTCGAATCCTGCTGGTGCAGAGTTGTCGATTTTTGCTAAGGACCTTCAGTGAGGGTCTGCCTTGGTCTCTGTGCTCCTCTAGGGCTAGGGGGGAATCCAGGCATAGTTTCCAAGCAGTCTCTTCCTTGCCTGGCAGGCAGAGCACCAGCCAGTGGGCAACGAGATTCTGGGACCTGCACCACCAGGAGCTTCAGTAGTGGGCGCTGTAGTGGATCTGGAGCCTACAGAAAGTGATTGCCTCATAGTCAAAGTCTTGTGGCACCTCTGCAGTGTTACTGAGGGAGTCCCATAGCTATAGTTCATCAGTGGCATAGTAATCTCAGTCTCTGTGGCCCCTCTGCAGTGTTATTGAGAGCTCTGTGGTCCCAGGTTCTGTAGGGCTACAGGAGCGCTGTACCTCTGTAGGGTTGGTCAGGGCATGCCACTGCTTGACCATCTCCTTGGGCTTGCTGACCATCTCATTCCAGTGGTCAAGCGCCTTCCCTCGCGCAAACATGTAGGGGCCGAGCACCACACTGCCCAGGGTCCCTGAGACACGAACACAGGGAAGGGGGGGGAGAAAAAGGAGGAATGAGAGGTAAGTTGGCAGGAGCTGTAGTTTGGGGTGTAGTTGGGGGTGGGGGTATAGAGGGTGGCACTCACGTGATTGATCTCCAGTGGGCTGCAGCTCCAGTGTGATGCTGGCACTGTCCAGCTCTGTGGCCGGCAGTTTGAAGCTGAAGGTCTCGTTGAAGATGGGGTCAGGCTCCCCCCTCGTCACCCCTGTCCGCTTGCTCTTCACCAGCTGGGTGTGATTCTGCAGGGACACCTGCACCAGACAGCCTGCTCCCAGACACACAGGATTAGACGGAGCTTGAGAGACCCTCTACCAGACACACAGCATTAGACTGAGCTAGAGATACCCTGCACCAGACACACAGGATCAGACTAAGCTAGAGATACCCTGCACCAGACACACAGGATCAGACTAAGCTAGAGATACCCTGCACCAGACACACAGGATCAGACTAAGCTAGAGAGACCCTGCACCAGACACACAGGATCAGACTGAGCTAGAGAGACCCTGCACCAGACACACAGGATCAGACTGAGCTAGAGAGACCCTGCACCAGACACACAGGATCATATTCTGAGCTAGAGCTACAGTGGAGACACTGCACCAATCAACACAAGATTAAACTGTGAGCTAACAGAGATGCCAGAGCGAGAGTACAGACCCCTGACTAGCGAGGCTGACACTGAATTAACAAGGAGATTAAACTCAGGACTACAGCAGAAGGAGAAGGAGGAAGAGAGGGAGGGATACAAGGGGAAAGGGAGAGGGAAGAGTGGTATGGAGATAGACAGAGAGAGAGAGAAACTGCAGAATATTTCTTCATGATTTTTCTGGCTTGTGATTGGTCACAAGAAATCTCCTAGTCTCTCACCTGTTGCCTGCAGTCCTCTCGCTCTCAGCACCACCACCGTGAGGCGCTGTAGAGGCAGGTTGTAGTTCAGAGACACTTGGAGGTCTCCCAGCACCGAAGGGGTCTGGGGGGGAGGGGGGTTACTGTGAGTTGGAATAGTTAGCTAGTGCGGCACACAATGATCTGAGCAGAAACATCAATGGAGAATTGTAAAGAACACATAGGATATTTAAAGGGAAGGGGATAACATTATTGGAAAATGATGATGATATAAAGTCATTAACCCTTTAATGTAGAAGTTTAAACTGTAAAACATTGAATAGTTTCAAAGCTTTTTCTCCTAATTTTTGTAATGAAAATATTACATCCATAACTATTCAATACATTTAGAAATACAAAACTAAATGGAATGAATTCAATGACAAGCAATGACAAATGAGACAGACTACCAGTCAAAACGTTTGTCACTGAATTTATTAAGGTTCTTGAAGTCATTTGCAAAGACAAGACGTTGGTTTTATTAAGCCCTGCTGTACCTGAGTGGCTGCTCCCTCCAGGTCTCTCCACAGCAGCACCCTGCCCCCACACTCCCTCAGAGCCGGCTCACTCAGCGAGACGGTCACCTGACCAACCAGCTGGTGCTTCTTGTGTCTGTCCACACTGAAGACAGAGAACCGCAGCACGCGCTGGGACAGAGTCCTGCTGGACACCTGGACAAGAGGGAGAGAGACAGAGGGGACAGGGTTTAACTAGACATCTGGACACACAGAGAGAGGACAAAGTCAACCTCTCGCTCATACACTGCCTTTCACCTGCAATCCAAAAAGAACAAATTAAGAATGCAAATTCCCTGTCTGATCTAGAGGACACAGTACAGTGCAGTTCATCAGTAGGGCCTTTAGATGGCGACCCATTAGTGCCAGAGTACAGTCGAGGAAACAGATCATATAATGATTCCAGTGATATTCCAACATACAGCCCCTGCAACGTTACCTATGCTTTACCATGCTTTCACTATGCTTTATTGCACTTCACTGTGCTTTTATGAAGGTAGTTTGTGTTGTTTTTGTTATTTGTCTATTTGTTTGTGTTCTTTGTTTGCCTGTCTGTTTGTTTGTCTGTTTTGCTGAGTTTGTAGTCAGAAGTGTCTCCAAGCGCAATGAAGAGGTATCAGCCTGGCTTGCAGAGCCGAGCTGTGTCTGTGCTGCACTGATGTTTTCAGATACTGCCCCCTGTTGGTGAGACGAGGTCTGTTGCTCTGCACTCAGCCCGGCTTCTGGGCTCTGTGGTTCAGCTGGGTCGAGCCCCGCTACCTGGAAGAAGAAGCTGTGGTTGAAATGGGGGCTGCAGCCCTTGCGCTTTGCCCTGGCCTGCAGGTGGCGCCTCTCGTCTGGGAGCAGGTGCAGTTTAACGAGGGCAGGGCTGCTCTCGCACGGAGGGGGCAGGTTTGCGGCTCTCAGCAGGGACACCTGCAGCTGCTCCAAGGAACGTCGGTACTCCAGAGCAAACCACAGCCTTCCCACATTCCCCGCTGGAAAATCCTTGTCCTGCTCACACTCCTCCAGTGGGGGGCAGTAGAGATCCAGGTCTAGAGCACCAAGTGGGAAGGCAGATGCTACAAAAAATAATATTAATATTACCATTAATACTACCATTAATACTAATAATAACAACAGTAACTGTTTACAGGTGCTTACTAACAGCAGTTTCACTCTTTCCCTATCTAGAGAGATAAAGCCATCTGCCTGTCACCCACTAGAGGCACGATTATCTTAACCTCCCCCCTCCCAGTCCCAACCTTGCCCTCACTCCCCTTCTCTACTCACCCATGCTCCTGAAGGATGCTCCCTGGTCCCTCAGCAAGCCTGGCTCACTCTTCCCGTGGATCAGAATCCCGCTGTCCAAACCAGGTGGTGGGCTGAATGAAAACCGGGCCGGCACCACAAATGGGATCTCACTGGAGGGGGGGGGGGGGATTATTTGAGTGAGGTATTGTTTGTGGAAATCGAAAGGCACAATGTTATATCTCTCCTGTGTTTGTAAGGATAGAACACTCTTTGCACTGACTAGGGGAGCTAATAAGAGAATCTAATTGTGTTTTTTTTTAATGTTCCCAGTGTTTTCCCATTCATTTATAACTGTAAAAAGTGCTTCCTACTTTCTGTTCTTAATTTATAATTGGAACTCATTGTGCATGTGCAAAGGATGATAACCAATCAGGGCACTCCCCTGAGCAGTAGGGCATCAGTACTTCCTGGCTCACAATGATGTCATTCCCCTCACCTGTGTTTGTTTGGCTGAGCGGAAGAAGTTGGGCCAGGGTGCTGTGATTGGCAGCTGGGTTTGGGGGTGGGGCTAGGGGCATCAAGGTCTTCATACACACCCCAGGGGCACTTCCTCTTCCACAGGAAGTAAGCTGCAATTCCAATCAGGAATAAGAAGAGAATGCCCCCCAACACACCGCCGACCACTGCGCCCGCCGACACTGCAGAGAGAGGAGGAGGAGGGAGAGGGGGAAAGAGGGAGGGGTCTCTTTTAGAAACTGTGGGTCTTATAGTCTCTCTTGACGGGGTCCGTGCCTTAATATTGTGTCCAAGAGAGGGAAACTAGCTAAGGCTTCCCTTATAAAAGTTCACCTCAGCAATTTTTTCTTTTTTCCCCCATGCTTTTCCCATTGTAAGTCTATTTTTTAACTTCTCTGGGCTTTACAATGCTTAGCTGTGGCATATAGCAAGCTGTGGTTGTTTTTTCCTTAGCGTAGAGACTGTGGTTTCTAGCCTTGGCAAGTGCCCTCTCCAGGGACACGGCTCCTTTAAGAGACTGTAAGCAGCAGGTTTGCACATGCAGGTGTGTCTCTGCAACCTGCCCTGCTGCCGGCATCACCTGCACAAGAGCAACACTTGGGACTCGCTGCACTTTGAGTCCCGAACACACCACAGACACCAGCGCCGCCAAGCAGCGGGAGCCAGCCTGCCTGCCTGAGAGACCAGCCAGCCTGCAGTCACAAATACCAGGGTCTACTTCATAGACCTTCTGAGCAGAGGCTGAGGGGGAGAGGAAGAAGAGAAAGAGAGGGGGAGAGAGAGAGAGAGTGGGGGAGACAGAGAGGGAGAGTGAGAGGGAAAGAGAAGGGGAGAGATCTTTGCTCTTTCACTGTGAGAGTGGATTAGTCTGGGAGTTTGACAGCCAGCCCGTAGCAGTCAGATTGGAATCTGTGATCGGTGATCTACTGCACAAACAGGTCCAGGAACAGGTAAGATTTCACAACCTGCTCTATTCTTCAATTCCACTGAAGGGCACTAATATGCTAGGTTCTTATCTTCTGGTATGTTTGAGTCTCTGGTTACTGTGCGTCTCTGTGTG